>NC_068367.1:40617452-40619952 GCF_020536995.1 Dreissena polymorpha
GTAGAAGTAGCAGCAGTAGCAGCAGTAGCAGTAGCGGTAGTAGCAGCAGCAACAGTAGCAGTATTATTATTATTATTATTATTATTTTTATTATTATAATTTTTATGATTATTATTATTATCAGAAGTAGTAGTTGTAGTAGTAGCTGTAGAAATAGTAGTAATAGTAGAAGTAGTAGTAGTAGCAGTAGTAGTAGTAGAAGTAGTAGTAGTAGTAGTAGTAGTAGTAGTAGTAGTAGTAGTAGTAGTAGTAGTAGTAGTAGAAGTAGTAGAAGTAGAAGTGGTAGTAGTAGTAGTAGTAGCAGCACCCGCAGCAGCGGCAGCAGCAGTAGCTGCAGTAGTAGTAGAAGAAGCAGCAGTAGCAGGAGTAACAGCAGTAGCAGCAGTAGCAGGAGTAGCAGTAGTAGCAGTAGTAGCAGAAGTAGCAGCGGTAGTTGTAGTTTTAGTAGTAGCAGTAGTAGAAGTAGCAGTAGTAGTAGTAGTAGTTGTAGTAGTAGTAGTAGTAGTAGTAGTAGTAGTAGTAGTAGTAGTAGTAGTAGTAGTAGTAGTAGTAGTAGTAGTAGTAGTAGTAGTAGTAATAGTAGTAGTAGTAGAAGTAGTAGTAATAGTAGTAGTAGTAGTAGTTGTAGTAGTAGTAGTAGTAGTAGTTATAGTAGTAGTAGTTGTAGTAGTAGTGGTAGTAGTAGTAGTAGTAGTAGTAGTAGTAGTAGTAGTAATAGTAGTAGTTGTAGGAGTAATAGTAGTAGAAATAGAAGTAGTAGTAGAAGTAGTAGCGGTAGTGTTAATGACACTGGTAGTAGTGGTAGTGATAGTGGGCCTGGTGGTAGTAGTAGAAGTAGTTGTAGTAGTAGCAGAAAAAGGAGTAATAATAGTAGCAGTAGCAGTGTAGTAGCAGTTGCTTCGCCACAAACAGCAGCAGTATTAGTTGTTGTTGTTGTAGTAGTAGTAGCTTCAGTAGAATCAGTAGCAGCAGCAGCAGAAGAAGCAGTAGCAGCAGTAGCGACAGTAGCAGCAGCAGTAGCAGTATTAGTTGTTGTTGTAGTAGTAGTAGCTGCAATAGAAGCAGTAACAGCAGCATCAGTAGCAGTAGTAGCAGTAGTAGCAGTAGTAGCAGAAGTAGCAAGAGTAGTAGTAGTAGCAGTACTAGTAGTTGCAGTAGTAGTAGTAGTAGTAGTAGTAGTAGTAGTAGTAATAGTAGTAGTTTTAGTAGTAAAAGTAGTAGTAGAAGTAGTAGCAGTCGTAGTAGCAGTGTAGTCGCAGATGCAGCACCACCAACAGTAGCAGTAGTTGTAGTTGTTGTAATCGTAGTAGTAGCTGCATTAGATGCTGTATCAGCAGCAGCAGTAGCAGTAGCAGCAGTAGCAGCAGTAGCAGCAGCTGCAGTAGCAGCAGTAGCAGTAGAAGCAGTACCAGCAGTAGCAGCAGTAGCAGTATTTGCAGTAGTAGCAGCAGTAGCAGTATTTGCAGCAGTAGTAGTAGTAGAAGTAGCAGTAGTAGCATCAGTAGCAGTAGTAGCAGCAGTAGTAGTAGTAGTAGAAGTAGCAGTAGTAGTAGTATAAGTAGCAGCAGCAGTAGCAAATAACTGCATAAACATTGCATGCTATGCATTTTCGAGATTTTCCATCAATAGTCAATTATATGAACTGGAATTGTTATTTCTTTTATTTATTATCTGCCTATGGCAATGTTGAGTGCGAGCTGCACATCATAATTATGATATTATTTCTTATTCCATGAACAATGAAAACAAAGCACAATGCTCTATAATCTGTAGGTTATGTAACTTTCAATTGTTAATCAGTCAATTAACAACCATTTATTGTAATAGCCTTACAAATAGACGATACAAGTGTTGTTTATTCATAGATAAATAATTGATGGAACTTGGAAATAATTTGATCTGGATTTTTTTTTAACATTGGGAACCTTGATTCTGAATTTTGTCAAACATAGTTTTGTTCCGTGAATATAGGGTATCATGTTTTGCGTTTATTATGTTATGGATTTTGTTGTTCTTCTGGTTTAAAATATATAAATAAATCACATGAAGAAAAGAGAAGCTAGTTGTTAAAATTGTATTTATTATTGTATAATTATATAACACAGCAAAACATAACTGCAAGAATGTTGAGTGGACACATTATTAAATAAAAGTATCGTTCAACCCAGTACAATAAAATATGCATCATTTAAAATGGACAAATCATAATTTATGTGTCTTGAATCAAAAGTAAAGAGCATTTAGACGGCTATAATCTAATTAATGATTGCGCCTAAATTGTTTTACCAGATTGCATGTTCAGTCCACACTAATCAGGGAGACACTTTCCGCTTTTGTCGTATTTTTCTATGAGCGAAAATCCAGTTATGGCAGAAAGTATCGCACCTGATAAGCCTGTGCGGTTTACACAGCCTAATCTGGGCCAATACTATGTGCATGCATTAAAACCTCTTTTTACAGAGCGAGCCTCAAGTATTTATTTAATGATTAGTCTTCTTAC
>NC_068367.1:40624952-40829952 GCF_020536995.1 Dreissena polymorpha
AACAGGGTCTGCCTTTTAAGAGCTTCATTACGAATTCATAGGTGAAACATGGTTTTATGGTTTTATTTCAGAATACATTAGGCTTTAAGCCCAGTAAACAAACATATAATACACAATGTAGTAAACCGTGGTCAATGCCATACAGGTATATACATATACTATTTTAGGCAATATAAGTTAACAATTTATAACGAAAGAATTGGCAACTCTAAAGACATTCATATTCAAAATAAACAAATATTTTTAACATTTGTATATTAAGGTAATTATATAATATGCATTTTGTAAAGTCTTATCGTATTCAAAATAAACTTGAATGTTCTAACAATGTGAAAACATATCATTTTTATTGATTGACAACACATAGACAGTAATATGTGGAGAAAGACACTTGATAATATAATTCAGTTCTCAATTTAGCTGCTTTAAAAATAAATGTTGCAAAATTTTTAATTGTTTTAGCGTTGTCAGTTTGTAAAAGTTCGATAAATTTTATCATATTTGTGCGATTTAAATAATATCTGCGTATATATTGTTTTCTAAGACTATCAAAAACTGGACATTCGAGTAAGAAATGGAACTCATCTTCGAGAACGTTACAGTGTTTACATTTTCTGTTTTCATACGGTGTCTTTTCAGGCTTGTGCCATCGCCCTGCTTCGACTTCAAGTCTGTGAGCAGATACTCGTAAACGCGTAAATTCGAATCTTAATTTTGAAATATTTACAAAATTGAGATAAGGCTGAAATCTAAAAATTCCGTAAATGCAATAATTTTTACCCCTTGTCGTTTGTTGTAACTCCGTTATCCAATTCTGAACGTATATACCAGATATGCGTTGTTTAACAATGGATATAAAACAATTAACGTCTTCTACTCCCTGAAAAAACCACGCATACCAAAACCTAGTGTATTTAATAGATGTTTAACAGATTTTACTCAAGAATTGTTTTCGGGATACATTTCGAGATCATGTACTAACGTATTATAAACAATTTTAATATATTTAACATCATCAGATTGTAATATTTTTATCCAGTATTTTAAAACACAAACAATCCGTTTATTTATAAGAGGGTAACGCCCAAGTTCCCCGTAAATAAAATTATTCTGTGTTTGAGTTCGGACACCCAACACCTTTTTACAATAACGTAGATGTATTCTTTCGATTTGGATACTATTGTTTAATTCCCAAACTTCACAGCCATAATTTAAAATTGGTTCGATAAGCTTATCGAATAATTCAAGACTATGGCTAACTGAGATATTTGTAAATTTCACCAAATTTGATTTTAACTTAAAAAGTGCTTTTAGGGCCTGCCCCGAAAAAGAATCATATGCTGCTGAGAAAGATGCCCCCTTTGTGAATATTACTCCAAGATATGTAAATTTATTAACAATTTCTAGCTCATTTACTTGATATGTAAACTTCAAATGTTTTCTATTTTGTCCCCCTTTTTTAAAAATCATTATCTTTGTTTTATTGATATTTACACAGAGTTTCCATTTCGCACAATACTCATCTAACAAATCTAATCCATTTTGTAAACCAACTTCTGATTCCGCAAAGAGAACAATGTCGTCAGCATACAACAATAAAAACAATTTTAACATGCCTAGGTCAACACCGTCAAATTTGTTTAGCATAAAGTGTTCCTCGATGTCGTTAAGATACATTGAAAATAAAAAAGGCGATAATGATTCCCCTTGCCTTACCCCTAAAAAACATGTAAACGATTCATGACTAATTTCGTTATTATATTTTATTTTTGATTTAACAACATTATACATTGATCTGACTATATTCAAAATTTTACCTCTTATGCCTAGTTTTATTAGTTTGTACCATATAATATCTCTCACAACAAAATCAAATGCCTTTGTAAAATCAATAAATGCCGTATACAGTTTCTTCTTTTGGTTTAAACTATGAGTTATTATACCTTGCAAGACGAATATATTATCAACTGTTCCCATACCTTTCCGAAATCCGGCTTGGGCTTCTATGTAAACATTATATTTGTCCCCCCAAACACTTAATCGATTGTTAATAATTTTACTAAATAATTGTCCTATAGTGCTTAACAATGTAATTCCTCTGTAATTGGCCGTATCGTCTAAATCGCCTTTCTTATGTAAAGGTACAATTAACCCTTCGCTCCATGCCTCCGGAAAATAACTCAAGTTGAACATTTTATTAAAAAGTACAAACAAAACCTCCAAAAAATGAGTTTCGGAAACACCATGTTTTAAAAACTCATTTAGTACATAATCCGGACCTGCCGACTTACCAGTTTTTAAACAAATGCATGCTTTTTTAATTTCGTCATGTGTAATTTCCATATTTAACTCTTCAAACATTACATGTAATCCGTCATTCAAATAACGCTCATTAAAATAAACGATGTCTTCGTCTGGTTGATAAAAGTGTGAATCTGGATCATTTATTGATTTAAAATATCTTACAAAGTCATTTGTATGCATTTTGCTTGATTTAATTGGCTTAACTGATCCTTTTAACATACTCCAATATCTCTTTGCATCTAAATATCTATTTTGTTCTAGTATTTTTGTCTGCTCAGTATCATATTGATATTTATTTTTTCTAGCAAGGCATTTGTATAAACTACGTGCACTGATCATACTTATTCTATTTTCGTCAGACTTGTCATTCCTATATATGTTCAATAATTTATTTTCTTAAATAATGGTGAACACGCTTAATCAATAATGGAACAAAAATGTTCTAAACTTTGGTCTAGAGACGAGAAACAGTTAGTGGTATTAATATCATTGCATACATTGTTTAAAGACTGTATAATACTATCATTTTGGAGTGACTTTATATAAAGATCGGTTTTATTTTTATCCCATTTATAAATGTATTTTGAATTATCGCATTCATTTTTTAACAAAGCAGTTTTATCAATACCTTTTGACACTTTTGTCTGAAGAATAATATACGCGTTTACTTGACAATGATGAAATAGAAACAAGTCGGCTGAGACCAAACACTACGAATAATTCATGAATGTATTGAAATGCTTGCGACGGCAGTACTGAAAGTCTAAACTGTTCCCTTTCATTCGTTATTGTGTATTTATTCTAAAGCTGAACATTACGGAATCGTTGAGATACCGTCATACGGGTAATTGATATAATGGAGTAGTAGGTACCGTAATTACTCTTCGAGCGCACTTAAAACTTTGTTTTGGTTTCCTGCGCATTGTGATGAATAAAATACGCCCTTCATCAATGTTTAGGAATCCCCATGTCACTTGCTGACATGACAACGCGTGTTTGTAAATACCACTTATTTAATTGTTTAAATTACTGAAAGATAATGAATGTTGCAATTTGAACATCGAGTAAAATACCTGCCTGCTATTTAATCCACAGTGGTATGAACCTTTTATCATTAAAATTTAGCTAATATATACTTAACTTTTGCTTATAATGATTACCGTAACTATTATTGAATAATATACTATAACGCATTCAAATACTATACAACATCCATTTGTGAAACTACAAAATTCGAAAGGGAGCTTGTTGCCGTAGAAAACTAAATTCATATAGTTGTAACAAGCATACACCAATTAAACAATAGCGTTGAATAACATCGAGAATATCATTGGTACTAAATGAAAGCGAACAATTATTCTCGTAATTGTGTAAAACACTTAATATATGAATTTAGCCGATTTTAGTGATTTCCTAACAAATTTAATTTCAAATCTATTAATACTTACAAATATACATGCCTATTGACACAAAGCAAGCCAATCTTATGGTATACAGATTCCCCGTATACATGTTCCAGATTAATTTCCATTATCTGGTTGTTAAAACACATGTGTGGTGTATGATAAGATTAACGCAAACAAGATTAATTATGCTAAACATGTTACTGTTGGAAAATTGAGAGTCATTAATATTAGGTGAACATCTAGGTGTCCGAAAAATAAGAGTCTCACAAAATAAATAAAACGAGGATGTACGAAAATTTAGAAAAAATAGTAATATTCATCTTTAACGATTAGCCAACACATTATTAACGAAAATACAAACATTAAATTGTTCAAAAGGCCAATTATTACACTGCCTTGCCAAAACAATTACTCTGCTTGCATTTGCGATAAATTTGGTACGTGAGCCGCTGTCGTATTATCGTTTCAAGCCATTCAACGGAGTCAACTCTTCCGAAACATCCCGGCAGAAACAGGCAACCATACCATCAAACCCGCTCTTATCATTGTGTACACACCGGTCTTACTGACCTGTGTGCTAACGCGAAAGGAATTGTGCGTGGAACTTCTTTTACAAGTAAAAAGTGAAAGCGAAAGCAGGTCAGGTAATCGTGCTTTTGACAATCGCTATCAATCTTAATTGAGATTCAAAATCACATTTAAACATAATTAAATAACATTTCTGTAAACGGCATTCCGTTTTAAACACACAATAAAAAACGAGTTTTCTTTCATTATAACATGTTCATTCCTACGCAAAACTACTTTGGTGGAAGCATAATTTCCCAAACCAGGGGAATGTGATGCGTCTAAGAATATGATGATCAGTTTGTGAACGCACGTCACACTGGAATGTCTACGAAGTAAGAAGATGCAGGATTGAATAGGCAACAAACATGGATATGACATTTCTTTTGAAATGTCTTATCGTTTACTGCATAACTATTATATTTGTGGATCACTTGACCACAGGTCAACAAGACTCGTGTTCAGATTGTACAAGGTTCGAAATGAGGAAGGACTTGTCTTGTCATGTAGTGTTAACATTTTTAAGAACAACAGATGTGACAACTTGCATGAGGGATTGCACGGACGATTGTCATGGATTGTTATTCAATGAACTTGAAAGAAATTGTATTTTATGCGCATCGGTAAAAATTGCAACTGGAAACCCTGACAAAAAGGCGACGGCGTTTGAAAAGGTACCTTACAGAGTAAAATTGCTGCGTATTTCTATTCCATTTATATGATTTGGTAGAAATTTATTTATAAAACTGTTCCAGCAGCAAGTCATATAATATTGTTTACAGAGACGTTTAAATTTAATTAATATTTTTGTACTAACGATAATACATTTGATTTAAAAAACTTGGTTAAAAGCGAAGAAAAACGAAGATACATTTGGACATTGTTCTCCACTTGCATTTTTATTCTTATTATTTCACGTGATATTATGAACAATTATGTCGAATGTTTTACTTCAGAAGTTGCATATGAACAGATTGTGCTTTATTCATCGTTGGGCCCACAGGTGGGTAGCGTGTGGCTATGATATTAATTAGTGAAAACATCATTTTGAATGATAAATAATCATATTATAACGAAAAATAAACTTTTCTGAAAAAAAAAAAATTCACTATCAAATATATATATAACAAGGTATGCAACTCAAAATCACCCGAAAACGGGGTGCATCGCTTTGAACAACCATATCTTCATCAATTGTGCAGCGATTTTCACGATCTCGGTCTTATTCAACGCAGAAATGAATTTGCTTTCTGGAAATGTATATGTCTTGCAATATTTTTACAAATGCTGGGTCAACTTTTAAGAAATAACACGATACACAACACGCATGACCCAGTTGACAGTGATCATGCTGTCTTTATGAATGAAATCTTCACGGAGTAAAGGGCAACTTCCCTACAAAGTTCATGTAGTTCGATACCATAATTCAATAAAACGTATGAAAAAAACATTATTACCGTTCTTGTCGATACATTCTGCATCAAGACTAACTGTCCAGCGCCGTTTGAAACCTTTGTTTACATACATTTCAACTAACTGACATTTTAAACATACGAGTGATTTCATTGGTCCAATGCGGAGGTGTGTCTTTACAACTGAAGATTTCATTCATAAAGACAGCATGATCACTGTCAACTGGGTCATGCGTGTTGTGTATCGTGTTATTTCTTAAAAGTTGACCCAGCATTTGTAAAAATATTGCAAGACATATACATTTCCAGAAGGGAAATCATTTCTGCGTTAAATAAGACCGAGATCGTGAAAATCGCTGCACAATTGATGAAGATATGACTGTTCAAAGCGATGCACCCCGTTTTCGGGTGATTTTGAGTTGCATACCTTGTTATATATATATATTTGATAGTGAAATATTTTTTTTCAGAAAAGGTAATTTTTCGTTATAATATGATTATTTTTCATTCAAAATGATGTTTTCACTAATTAATATCATAGCCACACGCTACCCACCTGTGGTTGGGCCAACTAAGTTCTCTGAAATTTGTCAAATAATGATGAGAAATTGGGTGAAATATTTGGGTTTTCTTTATGTACGAAATATTGACAAGTATATCAGTAGCGAGTATGCATTAACAACAAAGGGGTTACAATGCTGTTGACACAAGCCTTAGGCTGTATTTGCATTATTTATTATTTGTACCACAACGCTCATTAACGTGTACATACTTGAATAGTGACTTCTCCAGGTTGTAATTCAGCCAATCAGAAATAAAAACGCATAGAACACTGACCAATGGGATTCATAACTGAGTTTCACGGGCCAGATGTTAGAGGGAAACAAGTCAGTTAGCGTTTAGACTTGGAGACGTACGGGTCGAGAAAGATACAATCATGTAGCAATCACAACGTTTTTGTATAACTGAAAATATTAAGTAAGTTAGACATTAAATTGGACTAGAAACTGATATGTGGTGTTGTTGAATATTTTATCCTATATTATGCAGAGAAATAAACATAAATAGAGAGGGACCGACTGGTCCCATGCGCGGCACGAGAAAATGGGAGTTAATGCAAAACTCGTCATCTTGGCAATTCGCGCATGACGAGATATCGAATGATAGGCTACATACCGGTAATTTAAGAGTAATGAACATTGTTAGTAACTATGTGTCGTCTATGAACCACGTTCGATTACGTGACAAATTGACTCTCTCATTCGAACACACTGGCTTATTAACGACAAAGTTTAAATATATCTGAACATGCACATGTGGTGTACACGACAACTATCATAAACTATATAATAAGTAATAAAGGGTAGTTTTTTAAATGTAATTATACATAATCGATAGTGCTACTTCCGCTAGATGATATAAACGTTTATTTAGGTATCGAGTTATTCGGAAATTCCAAAAAATTATCTCCCGACTTTTAAGATATCTTCTTTTAAGAAGGTGTTAGTTTGCTTAATATCATGATTTACAGGAACCGATTTTTTATATGCACTTTTACGTTTGCAATTTTGTTGTTTCTGGAGTCGGAAATGTTGAACATGTTTTCGTACTTCTCAGACAGAAAGCACTGACTTGTTTCGATTTACTTGCGCTTCTTTTTATGACGTCTTAACCGCCAAGTGATTGTTATTGATTTAAGGGTGATTGTGTCCAATTTACGCTGATTTTCGTCAATATTTTCTAATCTGGTCAGCAATTTTCTGAAACCAATCCGACTCTCGTAGGATTAAATAGCTTAAGTTGTGAAAATCCCCCACACTATCTAAAACATCAGCATAAGAATTCATGGCGAGATTGGTCGGCTGATTGCTATCATTATTTCGACTAAGAACAAAATTATATTTAACTTCGGTTGATTAGCAATTAAACCAGATCAAAACTGATGTGAATACAACCAATTTCATTTATATTAGATTTCCTAAGTAAAAGTTTATTAGATTTAGAAGTTACATTACACAAACGTGCTTTGTGGTCAGAGGCGTGGTCGTTTCACGCATTAAAAGGACCAATATTGATATTACGTTGACAATACAGTTCGCTCTCCATCTTGGAAGAACCGTTACGCGACAAAAATGTGTGAATGTATTACTTTCTTCGGCAGTTCAAAAAACGAATATTTGTATTGGTTTAATAGTTTAAGACCATGGTTTAATTGTGAACGAACCGAAGAGTCTCGAATCTGGTTCTTAAAATCTATGTAATTCATTGATGCATTATTTTTATAATATGGCATAGAGTCCCTTATATGTTATTACATTCGTGTTAATTGTTATTTATGGTTTTGCAGATAAAGAAAACTGACTTGTCACGACTATTTTACATGCAATATTTAAGCGTTTTAAACTAAATTAACATTGTATTTAACGCTTTTATAATCATATATTTTTATTAAAACAAGTTGCATCAATCACTCAATTCAAATAAAAACATCATTTATATCAACCTTATCGGGAATAGCCCCACCAATAACCAACATTAAGAACTATAACATAAATAACGAAACTACTATTAGATTTAGAACATCATAACATATTTCCAAACACAAAAAAGCAAAAGGCAAATGCACAAACAACGCTAACGACAAACTGATAGTGTGTGTGCGCGCATAATTGTATTTCCTCGGTAAAATATAACATATACACATACAAGCATGTTATATACAGATAATTTTAATTACATATATTTGATGGGTCCATAAATTAAGTTGTAAGTATGTATATCTTATCTGTAATATATTGCAAGTTAGAAATTTAATTTAGTGCTGAATTGCATTGTGTAATATAAATAAATATTACAAATCGTTTCTATAAATAATAATAAAATAGCGTCGTGAGCGGGCCGTTATTCGTATCTAACGTGCTAATATAAATTTTATCGACCCGCTTTGCCGGACCGATTTTTCATATCTGAAAAGAATCGGATCACGCGGCTTAAACTGAACAAAATGGCATTTACATTAAGTTTTAGCCGACGTGGATCAATAAAATTGATGCCACATTTCAACGGAAGAATCGAACATAATTATAATGACACGTAGCACAACTTTGGATAGTACTATTATCGACTGAAACTGAACCTCTGCTGTTTATTCGATTGATGGCTCTATCATGTCTGACAATGACACATATACCGTTTAATATCCAGGACAAACAGTTTAAAATATTTCATTTTAGGGTCGTAATTCATGTTTTAGATTCGGATATCTTTAGGGCTGGACAAAATGGGTATGACAAATTTTGGGTACGAATTTTTTTTATTAGGAAAGATGTGTTACCTTTAAGTATACCGGGGTACCCAAAAGTATTATTTGAAAATCGGTGTACGGTGAAGTATACTTCAAAGTACCCAGGGTTCGGGGAAGTAGTACCCGTGGGGAACTTGACCCATTCAGCATAATGGTTCGAATCAAGTGAGGACAAGAATGTAAATGGTTTTCCCCATCTTCTATCAAATTAGCTATATAACGAATAAGAGTCCCTTTTAATTATTATTACCGTATATTTTATATTTCATTGTGTAGATCAATAAATAGGTCTTCAAAGTTTCATTTACCGATGTTTGAAGTCGATCACTTTCTTTAATGAAATTATATTCCCCTTGTGAATTGAGCTATATGATGAGAGCTACACAGTTTTTCGTCTAATTTCCATAATAAATATTTCTAGGAATGATTGGAAGGCCGAATATGATTTGGTAATTTGTAAAAACTTTGCCGCAGCTCACATCATTTCCAAACAATTATTATATTCTTAGAAAATTGGTTAATAGACCAGCCTTTTCAGCACCGGTGTATAGGGATAAAAGTTCATGAAGTAAATTATCTTTAACCCACTAGGTTAGGATTAATCATAAACTCCGGGGTATTCAAATTTAGCATATTTTCCATAAGTTGTAATACTTCAAACAGTTTCAGTTAATCTTCAGGTATGCCTTCAAATGAAACTTACGATTCATACTCCTCTAGCTTTGTAGCCAAGACTGCAAAGTTATCTTATGGAAGTTATGTAGCAGTTTCAAATTTATTTATCTTTTGATATAAAAGTACAGTTAAATGTACCCCAAGCCCCTTTGATTACTTTTTGCAACCAGCAATACCAGTATGTCTGGAAGTATTGATGGATTATAAATCACTTTTGCCAATCTTAACAATTACTAAAAAATATTCCTTTTCGTAATTATTTAAAATGTTGATTACATTTGAACAAATAATAACAATCCAATGATTGTAAATCATTTGACACCGATCAATAAAATGTTATATACTAATTTAATCATTTTTAATCGATTTATTGTGAATAATCAATTAATAATCACTGATTAATTATTTTTCAATAATTAATCAACGAATATAACAATTACATGATGATGTTGAACATTACTATAATTTCAATATTAAAAAAAGTAATTTTTTATGCCCCCGGTAGGGTGGCATAATGCAGTTGAACTGTCCATCAGTCAGTATGTCAGTATGTCAATATGTGTGTATGTGTGTATGTCAGTCTGTCCGTCCGTCTGAAAAAAAGCTTTAACGTTTGCCATGACTTTTGCATTATTGAAGATAGAAACTTGATATTTGGCATGCGTGTGTACCTCATGAAGCTGAACATTTTGAATGGTGAAAGGTGAAGGTCAAGGTCATCCTTCAAGGTCAAATGTAAAATATATGGCGTCTGTCCGTCCGAAAACTTTAACATTGGCCATAACTTTTTCAATATTGAAGATAGCAGCTTGATATTTTGCATGCATGTGTATCTCATGAAGCTGCACATTTTGAGTGGTGGAAGTTCAAGGTCAAGGTCATCCTTCAAAGTCAAAGGTGAAAAAAATAATTCAAAGCGTCGTTCACAGAAGCTGCACATTTCGAGTGGTGGAAGTTCAAGGTCAATGTTATCCTTCAAGGTCAAGGTCATCCTTCAAGGTCAAAGGTCAATTTTTTTTCAAAGCGGCGTTATCATGAAGCTGCACATTTTGAGTGGTGGAAATTCAAGGTCAAGGTCATCCTTTTAGGTCAATAGTCGATACAATTTTTTTTTTCAAAGCGGCGTGCTCATGAAGCTGCACATTTTGAGTGGTGGAAGTTCAAGGTCAAGGTAATCCTTCAAGGTAAAAGGTTAATTTTTTTTCAAAGCGGCGCAATAGGGGGCATTGTGTTTCTGACGAACACATCTATTGTTTTTAAATAAATTAATTCGTTGTATACTGTTTCCTATATTTTAAGTAATCGTGATGCCACATCGTTTAAGCAATAAGTCATAGAACCGTTTGCTATGCATTGTTTTAATAATTGTATGTAGTACTGCGTTGCTAACTAATAAAAATAGTGAAAGCGTTGATTTTTATTTTAATGGTTTATTAAAAAGTGTAAATGTATGAAATTGAAATGCAAACTCGTGTATGTTTTTTATTATGATAATTTTAGTTTAATGTTAACAATTGTGTTTGTTATTAATAAAGGTCAAGAAAAAATGTGGTGACCAGACTCCATCTGATTCTACGAAAACTTCGCAAAAATGTGAGTTATCGTCAGGATTTTCAGAAATGTGTCGTACAGATGGTTTCATTTCATTTTTCATTTATTAAGCAGTACAATACATTCGGTAAAAGTTTTGTGGTATTTAAGCTCTGTGCAATAAAACTATATATATATATATATATATATATATATATATATATATATATATATATATATATATATATATATATATATATATATATATATATATATATATATATATATGGCCAACAGGTTGTCCATTTATATGCTGAAATACAAAATTTTGCAGCGGCCGTTTTCAGTAACATCTAACCAATCAAGCTACAAACAACGGCTCACAGATATTGATATATTAAGATATTGTTTTTCATCACACATGTACCAGCGTTATCTAATGGTACAGTATAAACGTAATGCACATGTTCATTGAAAGGTGATTCCAACCGACTCTTTAACTGCGTTAACAAACACTACAATAATTGACCTTCAAAGGATGCTACAGACCTCGTGAAACCAAATAGCAATTGTCAGATGTGAAAATTCCAATAGTCGAAAACAACGACATATTTTACAAATAAACATTATTAATGAACTAATATTAAACGTTCCGAAATGTTTATATAATCGATCAGTATATCCCAACTAATTATCATTATATCAACTCATTCACATTGCAAATATGTAAATATTCAATAAATACAAGTATTTGTCTCCAGTACAAAGGTACATATTTCCCTTAAAGTTGTAAACATGTTAAACAATACATACACACATGCATGTTGCAATAACTTGAAAGTAATTTATATTATACGTTTAAATCGTGTCATAAAAAAAGAAGATTTAATGAACAGGTTATTTCGGAAATAATGAAGACCATATTGTGACTGCATACCAGTAGTGTGTAGTGCTTGAGACCCACGCCCAATTCTGTTTATCCATTTGTACTTTTTACATATGCTAAATAAGATTAAGAAATTAACTTAAAAACAGAGATTTAGAACATACACATAACATAAACTATACTGAAAACGATTGCATATACAACATTGGTCCGCTGTAGTAGCTACTAATATTATGTAACCCACACCATCCTTCATTGTTAACACACATTGAATGATTATTTCTGTGTGTGGTTGGGTAATTAAAAGTATTCAAATTATAATATGGCTAAACACGTCTAAATGTAGGAATATGTTTGAAATCAGTGCCTTTCAAATTTTAAACAAAACTGTGCTGTTTATGGAAACTGTTCCGTTATAGTGTGCCCTCCGTTCGAGAACAAAAAAAACGGGAAAGTGGTTGGAGAATCTCTGCTTGAAGGTGCCACTAAGAATTTGACCTGCCACCCCGGATACAGTCCTCGAGACAGAAATAACGTTGTGAGCCAATGTAAAAATAGCCAATGGACGAAAATTACGGATTGTGCTATAGGTATCATTTGTGAATGTTAGATTTTTAATTTTATGGAAGTGAATTTTTGATTTGAATTTCCTTCACCATGACCAAGTAAATTTCCACTATTCGATGAAAAGGTCCGATCATAATCTTTTAAAAGCATTTGCAACTTAAATATTATATCGTTACGCAAATTATTAAACCTTTACATTCATTTAAGTAAACACCGATGTTGACAGGAACAAAAGATACCGTTTTGGGATTGAGTAAATGCGCAACGCGTTGTTTATTACGAAACTAGAAACTGCTTGAGACAAATATCGCATCAGCCTATTCCTTATGTACATAGTTCACACAAGTCTATAAAAGTGTTCTTACAAAATAGTGAAAACATGTTAATTATTTATCAAATGCCGACCATAAATACATTCAAATAATACAATTCGGCCTAAATAGCATACCGATGCTCTGTCCCCTACATTAACCTAAGCACTTTATGCAGCTTACATGGTCATTTTACTATTGGTTAAATTGTCTGTGTCTTTATGATAAACTATTCATTTCTAAAATATTTCAACGCAAATTCCAATTAAGGCACATTTCTGGATAATTGCCCTCTTTTGATTTTTTTATTCGCTGTCTTTGGAAATTGTTCATTTGTAGTGTGCCCTACTTTTGAGAACATCAACAACGGAAAAGTTGAAGGAGACACTCTGTTCGAAGGTGCAACTAGAAATTTGACTTGCAATCCCGGATACAGTCCCCGAGACAGCAATGCTGTATTGAGTCTTTGTCAAAATGGCCAATGGACAAAAATAACGGAATGTATTAAAGGTATCACTTATAAAATTAAATGTTTTTTGTACAGTTGGTATTGTTTGATTTTAATTTCCATCACCATGTCAAAGTATTACCACCAGTTGTCGAAAAGGCCAGATTGTAATTTTGTTAGAGCATTTACATTTTGAATATAATATATGTACCCATATATTCAACCTTTACAATTATTTCATTCAAACAACGACCTTGACAGAAACAAAAACTACCGCTATGCTTACATTTATTTTGCTACTAGGAACTGCTGAAGACAAATATCGTATCATGTGAATCCATCTGAACTTAAAATGTATTTACTAAACAGACAAGAAGTTTACTTTCAAACAAACTGTAATATCATGTAGGTTAGATATCAACCTGAAATGCTTACAATACTAGTCCGTTTTAATAGTTTAACGATGCTCTGTTTAACACAAGCCCCCAGCAGTCGGCTAATATGGTCAGTTTTACTATTTGCTAAATTATCCGTGCTGTTGATAAAATTAATTAAAGTAAAAATATGGCAACGCACGTGTCAATTATAGCACAGTTGTGAGACTACTGCCCCTCTTCGAAAACACAAGTGTTGTATATATGCTGTCTTTGGAAACTGCTCATTTTGTAGACTGCCCTCCTTTTGAGAACAACAGCAAAGGGAACGTTACAGGAGACTCTCTGTTTGAAGGTGCAACTAGAAATTTGACTTGCGACACCGGATACAGTCCCCGAGACGACAATATCGTAGTCAGCCGATGTCAAAATGGTCATTGGACGAACATAACGGAATGTGTTAAAGGTAGCATTTGTAAAATCTAAACATTCGTTTGTTAAAAAGTGTATATATTATATAAATTGTTATCATTATTACCAATTAAATTTCCATCAACTGTCGAACAGATCAGATGGTGATCGTCTTAACAAATTTGCAACTTCAATATTATAGTGTTACTCTAAATAGTAAACCTCTCCCTTAATTTAATCAAAACAATTATTTAAACAGGACCAAAAGCTACCGTTTTGTGGATGAATATATGCGCTACGCGTTTATTTATTTTGCAACAACAAACTGCTGGACACAATTATCGAATCATGTTAATCGATCTGTTCTTAATACATATTTCAAATGGCACTAAGAAGTTAAATCAAAACAAATAGTTTTGACATCAACTTAATATAAAAATACCACACATACCGACCATTAATCAATTAAAATAATATTATCCCGCTTTAATAGTTCACTTATGCTCTGTTCACAACACTAGCCCCAGCACTGAATGCAGCTTACAATGATCATTTCGACTCTGTGTTATATTGCCTGTGCTTTTATGATAAAAACTATTCAATTACACAATATGGCAACACTCTTGTCTATTATCATGGTACAGTTTTGGGATCATGTTCTACCTATAGAAAAACAATTGTTTATATGCTTTGTTTGGAATATGTAACTTTCTTTGTTTGTTTGTACAGTTGTTATTATTTGATTTTAATTTCTATCACCATGTCAAAGTATTACTACCAATTGTCGAAAAGACCAGATCGTAATTTTGTTAGAGCATTTACATTTTAATATAATATCTGTACTCATATATTCAACCATAACATTGATTTTAATTAAAATACCGACCTTGACAGGAACAAAAGCTACCGTTTTGCAATATGCTTACATATATTTTGCAACTAGAAACTGCTGAAGACAAATATCGAATCATGTGAATCCATCTGAACCTAAAATGTATTAACAAGAAATATCTTTAAAAAAGATATACGGCGTAAATAGTTTAATGAATGAGATCAAGTATAGCGAATGTCTTTTTCTGTGCAGTTCTTAGCTGCATCACACGCAGTACGGGAAGTTACGGGGAGTTTTCGCGGCTTATTTTACATTATAACATATTGCTGGTCATAAACCTATAGATACAAAACAGAAAACCAAAAGAAGAATGGAAGTGAAATTTAAACATATGAGTCAACCGGCCACACGAGAAGTATCCGTATTTATAGGCGCGTTCTTCGAACAAACCTGTTTTAGTGGTTTGTCGGGCATTGCTATTTGATTCGATTATTAACAGTATCAATTATCATCGTGCTAATGCTTAAAGTGATATTATGGGCATTTTGCACTGTTGAATTGAGCTGAAAAGAATTAACAGGTCAAAATAGTTAGTTAAAATGTGGTTACTGATTAATTATCTGCATCTCACCTTGCTACCAGTTGTTTATAAAAATATATTTTATATTCGATATTCTTACGTGACCCACCCAGTCCTGTAAGCTGAAATGATCCGTAAAACAATTTCGTGTCTTTGTGTCGTATGAACAAATCTGCACTAAAACTAAATTTAGGTTCAACTCGTAAACGCATGATCAGTTGTCAAACGAAAGTACGGTTGATATTCAAATGCATTATTTTTCTCTTTCTGGTATATTGTTTTAGTATGATGATGCTGCATTAATTTATATAAGTGCATATGAAGTAGAAACATCAAAAATAATCAACGGTTGCGATAGACACCTATAAACTGTTACATGCTCATAATATCACTTTAGTACATTAGGCAATATGGACGAATAATTATTGTTAAATTTATCAACAATAATATTTATCATTGTATTGTTGAAAACACATTAAGAATCTATTATTTACATACCATACTTATATTGCTGAATATCTTCATTTAACATATTTCTGGTCTAAAGAAAATTCCAGGTCACCTAGTTCACGGATAGCGTCTTTATTATATAACGATTATTTTACTGGCCGCCAACTCCGGTGATGACATGTATATAAACTCTGAATGCCCGCGAATTGACCCGATATACCTCGCGGGTTGAAATGCAATGCTTTAAAGTGAGGCCTCGCTTCCATTGCTCTTTATACTTTTACATGTTAACATGTTGACAGGAATAAGGAAGTAAGTACTAAATATGAGAACATAGCCTTTTAAGTATAAACGCTCTTGCGCTGGTAATGCTCTGAAAATAAAAGGTGTACGCACAAACTGTATTGATGTCGAGAATTGAGTGTAACACTGTTCTATATATTAAGCCTTTTCATTCGAGATAAAATTGTTTCATACAGTAAAACAGTGTTACAAAGACGCGGATATGTTTCCAATGTTCTGGTGGTATACTCAAATCAGCCAATGGAATAAATGAAGTGTATTCATACGTACCTAGCCGCGGGAAATTTTATTGGAATTTTATTGGACACTTACAAAGGTCAGGCTAAGGTGAAAAGCTGGCTTATGCAGCTTACGCCGAAAAAACAGACAAGAAGATTACTTTCAAACAAACTGTTATATCATGTATATTAGATATCATCCTGAAATGCTTACAATACTAGTCCGTTTTAATAGTTTAACGATGCTCTGTTTTCAACACACGCCCAGGCAGTCGGCTAATTTGGTCAGTTTTACTCTTTGCTAAATTATCCGTGCTGTTGATACAAGTATTCAATGTAAAAATATGGCAACGCACGTGTCAATTATAGCACAGTTGTGAGAATATTTTAATATTAAAGAATATGCAAAACGCTTATTTAGACAGGACCAAAAGCTACCGTTTTGTAGATGAAAATAAGCGCTGCGCGTTAATTTATTTGGCAGCTACAAACGACTGGAGACAATTATCGAATCATGTTAATCGATCTGTTCTTAATACATATTTCAAATGGCACTAAGAAGTTAAATCAAAACAATTGTCTTGATATCAACTTAATATAAAAATACCAAACATACCGACCATTAATGAATTAAAATAATATTATCCCGCTTTAATTAAGAAATAATATTTTTCTATGATGGTTTGTTGTCGAATAACCCACAGTAAGGAGTATAGATGCGTAGGAATTAAATCACGAGTGCGAAGCACGAGTGATTTGATAACACGCATCTATACAACTTACTGTGGGTTATTCGACAACAAACCATCATAGAAAAATATTATTTCGATTCTAACACGATTCTGATTGATTTGGTCAAGCATTAGGACGTGAACTATATTTTTCAATACTCCGCCCTTCTTAGTACAAAGTTCACTATTTAGTGACGTCATTGAATTGTACAAACATATGACGTCGTTTTCATTCATAAATATTTTGCAAAGGACGTCACTTTCATTGTAAACAACAATCGTAGAAACTTAATGACGTCACGTTTATTGATGCTACTGAAAAGCTGACATGCTATAGATTCTAAATGTTTTCTGTATTACGCTTCCTAACCAATAACATTCTTTGTAGGTGTGATTATGCCACTTATCACCAGATATACAATTTATTGTTTCATTACATTTATATACATACTACATTTATTACATTTCTTTAAGGGCGGGTTTAAGCACGTGCATTTTACAGCAATATTTTCTTTATTTATTCGGATCTATTTTCGAAACAATAAGCTCCGCCCATAAGTTATTGCAGATTCTAACACGGCACGCGACATGTTTTCTATAGACAAAGAAGGAAATCAAGTGTGGTTTGTTGTATAGATGCGTGTTATCAAATCACTCGTGCTTTGCACTCGTGATTTTATTCCTACGCATCTATACTCCTTACTTCGGGTTATTCGACAACAAACCATGATAGAAAAATATTTTTTCTTAAATAACCCACACTTGATTTCCTTGTTTGTCTATAGAAAACAAGTCGCGTGCCGTGTTAGAATAGTTTAGTTTTCCCCTCATTAGATTCTTCTAGACTTTTGATATGTTTAAGAGTGAGGGTTGAAGTATCAAAATCAGTCAGCATACTTTCTGTTGCAATTTGTTTGAGGTTAAGCCTATTTTTGGGCTAGATTGACTGGACTAGATGTGTTTGCCAAATAAGCAGATTAGTCACGAAACATATAAGGTTACCGTCAAACGTTTTCGGTTGCTTGGATACAGGACCTTTAAACCAATAAACTATGTTACAGTTCAGAACTGTGTGACCTTGCAAAACAATGCTAATGGAAAACTGAAGAGCGGGCTGTACCAAATAAACCGCGGAGGAAGGAACTTTCACATTTACTGTAACTATGGCGACGGTGACGGATACGTCTACATTTCAACCTCGATCCCGAGCGACGTGGACCTGAACTTGGCGTCCCTCTCTGACGATAGAAGCCACGTTAAGGTCATCCACAGGCGTCAGAATGGCAGACAGTATGAGGCGGCAATTCGACAGATTGATGCCTTCAAAACGTTACCAGTCTCCGTTCAATTCAACAAGCATGACGGTTATAACGGCGTAATAAACACAGCCATGGGACCATACGTCTTCACAGGATTCGTACCCCTGTCTCTCAACTTTAAATACGGCACACAGGGCTGGAAAGTCAACGGCAATGAGTTCAAGTTCACCAACTGCGACGGAAACCCCAACAGCTACTTCGCGCTGCTGCTCAATGCCAACAAAGCCGGCTATACACCAAATAACGGCGGGAAGTCTTCCCTGATGTACGCTTGGTATGAACTGGCGACTCCGGTCAGCGAGTTACTTCCGGAGGCCATATTTTCACCGGATTATGAGATCCAGCATGGCGGTTGTGGAGGGTACAGCATCGGAAAAACCGAAACTGACGTCACAGGAGTCACGATTGGTCAGCGATTCAGTAAGTGTGAATATTGGTATAATGCATTGAAATTCAATAAGTGTATAACAGTAAACATAACCATTACTTCATATCAATACGGAAGTACTTTGTAATTTATAGGTTTCTTTAGTATTTATTTGATTTGTCGTTTACTTATGTTATAATAAGTGTTTACATTTTGAATATCATCTATTATAATAATAAATTACTTTATATGTGATATTAATATCCTAATATCATATTTCTCTTAATATATGATTCACTTAATGTTTATGAACCGTGTTCAAATTAACCGGGGAGACTAATTATATACATCATACTCAGAGTTATATAATTTCAGTTACTTCCCTTTCTATAAATACATATTCAAACAGATCAATAAACTTTCTATCCAGAAGGTTGTATATGAGATATCTTATTCATCGGAAACGGAAAGTAAGCATATAATGTGACTCTGCACGAACACCAAACTACATGACTGTAGACGCCGGATTTACAATCGTTTTATTTACATCCCGTAATATCTGTTTTACAATTGCAGTTATCACCTGTTCGGAGCCCGATGACGTCAGAGACGCCACAAAGACGTTTGGTGGTGTCGAGCCGGGCTCCGTAGTGACGTACCTCTGTAACCCTGGATACACGAGCTCAGGGGATCTCATGCGGACGTGCACGCCGACCGGTGGCTGGTCTGGCGTACAGCCCACTTGCACACGTTAAATCCAATATCATTGTGTTTTTGTATAACTCGCTAACATTACACTCTATGAGCATAATTTAAATGTTCGTATTCGGTTTTGCTGGTACACAAGTTTCACGAGGACAAATGCCAAGATGTGGTAATAATTTAAAGTCCAGAACGGAAACGGATGTATTTCATCATATAGTTCTTGTTAACCGGTCATTCAAACAGGTCAGTAAAGATTAATATAGGCGAGCTAGAGAGCAAAAATACTTTGTTTTGCTAACCATCACATGACAGATAATTGTAATGCGTCACATAACATGTTGAAATTATAGAGGTTAACCGACCTCCTTTTTCTGAACACTACTTCATAATCAGATACATGATAAAGATGAATCATTTTCTGTAAATATTAGTTTATTTTACGTAGGCAATTAAACATTAATTAAGTGAACTACCTCGGATACTTGTCATCTTAATGTCCTGTACCTTACCATAAGTTATTTGTGGTGGTACCGAAACAAAAATGACAATGACATTTAATTTGATTACATTTTCTGTATTATCTGTTTCATTGTTTTTTGTTAAAATAAATATGTTGCAGTAGATAGTCCTGTTTCTGCGTATAATAAGATATAAGGTGAAATATTTCGGCGACAATAACTATACATTTTCATAATGTATAGAACTGAAATGTCAAGCTGGATTTTTTCCACAATTCTCCGTAGTCTTTCGTGTTTGAAAATGTCAATCTGTAATCTTATTTGTTTCAAACCCTCATTGCAGAGAAGTAAATTATATATAATGAACATGCACATTTTAGCGTTGTAATTGCATTCGTCTGTTGTGTCTTCATTTGATTCATTCATCATAAAACAATGTTGAAAAAAAAAACGATACGTGCTATTAAGAGTGTGTCGTTTTCCCTTCGTGCTTGAATGGTCACAATGTCGATAAATGCGGTATATATGTATCCCGGAAATAGCAACTTTGTCGAAAAACCCACTAATCTACAGGTACAAATAAACATGACCCATTTATAATCCTTTTAAAATCACACACCGTATCAACCGTTATTATTTAAAGTAGGCTATCATTGGTTGATTTAATGGACCAGCGTTGTTTGTACCGGGGTTATTAGTGGGTTTTTCTAAACTCGTGCTTTTCCGGGATCAGTCTCACACGTATTAAACGAGAAAGATCCTCCTTTCATGCCTTTTATACGTTTCTTAAATGTACATAGAAATGACACATTTCTCTTCAGACAATTTTACAACATATTTTAATTTGAAAACTTGTGATTTTAAAAATAATCGAGACTCACCGTTATAGATTTATTATAATTTATGATAATTTACGAGTGCGACGGTTGTCCTGACGGAGTGTTATTTCTCCAGTCTTCAACTCACATGGTGGTAGTATAAGCAGTGTCTTTTAGTCACGCTTAGCCACTCTAGTTATGTCTTATAGTCACACTGTAATTTTAACCTTTAAGTTGTGTCTTGTAGTCACACTTTGTCAGTCTATTTGTAGTCAAGTAGTTCATAAAAGGTTAAACCCCAAAAGAAGTGTCCGAAAGGGGGACAGGTGACCGTGAGCTGCGGAATCCGAATGAATGGAATGCGCATTAAGTAACATTGTAAACAAATACATTATTAATAAGAGGACGTTAATGTAGTTTTTAAAGTATTTTGGTTAAGTAAGCTTTTTTTCTTAGGCTGGAATCCCACTTGTTATTAGTTATTAGTGGGGTTTTCTAAACTCGTGCTTTTCCGGGATCAGTCTCACACGTATTAAACGAGAAAGATCCTCCTTTCATGCCTTTTATACGTTTCTTAAATGTACATAGAAATGACACATTTCTCTTCAGACAATTTTACAACATATTTTAATTTGAAAACTTGTGATTTTAAAAATAATCGAGACTCACCGTTATAGATTTATTATAATTTATGATAATTTACGAGTGCGACGGTTGTCCTGACGGAGTGTTATTTCTCCAGTCTTCAACTCACATGGTGGTAGTATAAGCAGTGTCTTTTAGTCACGCTTAGCCACTCTAGTTATGTCTTATAGTCACACTGTAATTTTAACCTTTAAGTTGTGTCTTGTAGTCACACTTTGTCAGTCTATTTGTAGTCAAGTAGCTCATAAAAGGTTAAACCCCAAAAGAAGTGTCCGTAAGGGTGACAGGTGACCGTGAGCTGCGGAATCCGAATGAATGGAATGCGCATTAAGTAACATTGTAAACAAATACATTATTAATAAGAGGACGTTAATGTAGTTTTTAAAGTATTTTGGTTAAGTAAGCTTTTTTTCTTTGGCTGGAATCCCACTTGGGGCATGCATCAACAATACTGTTGCATGGTATACATTTTTTTTCATAATGTTATCAATTTAAGATCTGCGTAATGCGAAAATGTATATTAAGCTGCATGGTCAGACTAGCTCCAGCCTAGCCTTTGCATCCCCGCATTCGGATCAGGAGATACCCTGTCCACTTATGAGGCAATAAAACCTTGCGTGAGATCTAAGTTTAGATCCTTAAAAAACTGCACGCTTGCTTGGATAGGGAACACAATGAGGTTCACAGAGGTGTGGACTTGTGACGCCTTACATCTATGATCTGTAAGTGCTGACTGGTGTCTACTGATCTGTTTCCAGCTTTGTGAATGTTCATTGTATCATAGAACATGTTTAAATGTTATCATATAATATGTTTTAGTGTTATTTATAAGCGCTTACATTGTGTTTCAAAGAAAATGCCAAAGGAGTATTGTTTCTGTGCCAAAAAGATATTAAACACTCGTATGTTTATAGACAAAATGTTGCGCCTTTAAAGGTTCAGTTGTTAATTTTGCAAAATATCTCAGAAATATCCTATATCATATAAAAGTCATGTTTCTATTTTATTATTATATGATTGACTGAAATATTTAAATGATCAAACAAGAAACTGGATCATTAGAAACGCAACTTAATGCACTTGTTATATTAATTGTGTCCTCTGATTGAAAGTGTATGGCTTTACACAAACACCTACCTAATTTTTGAAAGGAAAGCTTGTGGCATTTGTATGTGAGGATTATTTAAAGACGAAAGTCATAAATCATAAATGTATATATTTACATAACAATACTTTTTCAAACTAGAACATCTGTTCTGGTATGACTTCAGTTAAATTATTGCATTAAATGTTTTGTTTTTAAGTGCCAATGTTTGTCTTTTGGCTAGGTCGGTCGGTGGATGGGATGGTAGGTGGGTAGTTAGGTGGGTGCGTGGGTGTTTTTAGGTAGGTAGGTAGGAAAGTAGATAGGGGGGTTGGGGTAGGGTGATGTGGGTTTGGGGTGGGTTGGGATGGGGTTTGGTGGGGTGGGGTGGAGTGGGGTGAGGTGGGGTGGGGTGGGGTAGGGTATGGGGGTAGGATAGGGTAGGGTTGGGTAGGGTTGTGTAGGTAGATCAAAAACACTTTGACATGTACTCTAGTATTTAACGTTACAGATTTATATTTGTGTTATTAGAATTATGAAAGTATCAATTTTGTGGAATTCTTGAATTACTTCTTACTTACATTTTGTCATCAATGGTTAGTTTTGTTACTAAGCAAATGCTTATATGAAAATTGCTCTCTACTGTTGTTTAATGGTAAATGAACAACCATACCAAGTTCTGAAGCATAGGACTTAAAGCAGAAGGAAATGAGCCTACGTGATAAAAAGCCTCACATCGGTTACTGATCTATAAAATCAGATCAAATCAAACTAAAACCTGATCAAAATTAAATAAAAAATGTGAAAATATGTTAATGCTTGCATTTGTTTGCAATTTAAATGTTACCTAAATGTCACTATGTTGTGCTTGTATTGCTGATTAATAGTTTCAGAACGCTTATTTCATACTTAATACTTTAAATTAAGATTGAAAAGTGTCTTCATTGAATAACTTATAAAACATACATTGGATGTCAGACAAGAAATATAAAGAAAAAAGAAAAAGAAAACCGAAAATTAATTATTAGCATATAACATTATTATTTTTATCATTCATTCACATACATGCAAACAAAATGTTGATCATAATAAATAAATAAATAAATGGACATAACGATAGTATATTTTTGAACTGAATGATAAGGTAATCACACCATTTGGCATAATCAATGATAAAACATGAAGTTATTTACAAACATTCATTAACAGTTCAGATCTAACTATCACTGTGTACATCACATGGCATCAAAGTGGAATTTCTGTGCTTCTTGACGCTTCTCTTTTCTGTCTTCAACCTTAAATAATAAATATGAAATCACAAGACCAGTTGAACAGAGAACCATTTAATCATTAACAAGTATTCATCATACACAAAAAAGCATTCTTGAATAAACATATTATGGAGTATCATACTAACATACTTAAAACAACCAAACAAGACACTTTTGTTAATTTCATGGCAAACTATCATGTTTAAGTTAGTGATGGAGGGACCAACACTTTAAATTAGTGATCAAGGCACTGTAGGAAATATTTGCATTTTTTCAAACCACTGAAAAGGTTTTTATCATGTGCAAGTCCAAGTTTTAGGAAAGTGATAGACCAGAAACCTTTTATATGAGAATCTGTTTCTTCTATATTTTAGCATATACAATGAACAAATGTATCCCTTGAAATAAAAAAACATTACTCTGTAAACTATATAACCAATTTCAATGTATTTAAAAGAATGTTTTCTCATATTGCTATGCAATATATGTCTGAGATGGAAAAGAAGTGTTGTGATCCTAAAAGTTTATTATTAAAATATAAAAGCACAGAATATAATGTGCAATTATTATGACCTTTAATGTCATGCTTAGAAGAATATCATAGTACTGTTTTCAATCATATATGTAAAATGTGAAAACTAGTGTACACCTATATTGTTCACACAGATGAAGAATGTGACACTCTTGTTCACACATATAAAGAATATGGCACCTTTGTAAACACTTTTGAAAAAAGACACATATATTTCACAATTCAAATACTGACACCTTTTTTACATTTATGAATGATTACAATTTCATGCATGTGAAGAATAAAATCTATTGTTCACTTCAAAGACAACTTATATATATTTGTTTACATGCATTTAATAATGATTCATTGTTCACAAATTATAACCATGGACATATAATACATGGTTCACTACTTTAAAGATTGATACATATTTTTCCCAGACATGGCTAATGAGATCTTAATTGATACCAACACGAAATATACTGCTTATGAAATATAGGGTCCCACAAACCATGACACCCTAAACAACACTAACCAAGCCCTATTGAACTCCATTAGAATAAATTATACTCTTAAAATGTTTCATAGATTTGCTTTTGATTTTGTTTTTAAACATTGTGCACAAAGTAAATGAGGTCATAACAGTATATATTTAGTGAGGTATGCTTTAATCAATTTTATTTGCTACCAGTAACGTTATTATAATATGTCAGTGCATAAAGGTCAAGGCCAGGTTCATATTAACAAGCTATACAATCCCATCAGGCTGAACTTACCCGATCCCTCCAGTGGAGTATAGCAACAATGCCAGCTATGAAGCCACACGCACCCAACAGTGCTGCCCCAGTGAGCATCATGAGACGACTGGGCATTACAAACAGCTTACTGCTCCATCTGAAACAATACTCACACAGTCCATAAAAGGCTATTATTCCTTCGTAAAACAGGGGCCTTATATAGGGTATTTCGCAAAACAGAATATCCTTAAAATGATGCTATTTCCCCAAATTGTATGTTTATCTTTGAAGATTTATTTTCCCTTCTCTGTTTTGATTATGTATTTTCCCCATAAATGGAAGGCCCTTACTCCCAAAAAAAGCCTTGTAGAAGGACATATGCAAAAGTATAAGGAACTGCAAACTGAAATGATTTGACTTAATATAGTTTGTCGACACCAAAGCTCATTTTGCTTTGATTTTGTGTGCAAGGCCATTAAAAACAAGACCTGTGTTTGTGAAACACAATGCCCCCTACTGCGCCGCTTTGAAGCAATATATTTGAGCTTTAACCTTGAAGGATGACCTCGACCTTTCACCACTCAAAATGTGCAGCTCCATGAGATGCACATGCATGCCAAATATCAAGTCGCTATCGTCAATATGGCAAAAGTTATGACCAAGGTTAAAGTTTTGGGACAGACACACAGATACAATGACAGAGAGACAGGTAAAAAACAATATTCCCCCGATCATTTGATCCGGGGGCATGAAAACTGGTGAACATTGAAATTAATGTCTGCTGAAATCAAAAATTGTTGTCAGATAGTTATGTGAACACGGGTCCTGGATTTGTATGGTAAAACTGACAATTAAGGCATGTTATTCTAAAATTATGTATGATGAATATAAAAACAGTTTTTACTCCTCCGAATATTTGCTATTCCGAACTAGAGCTTTGTCACAGACGTGACGTATACCCCCACGTGCCGAATTGACACAGAGTCACAGACTATTTTGCTGTCTTCACAAAACAAGAGGATCTAATTTATGGCGATTTTTAAGAATTATTATGCCATTATCATTTATGGCCATTTTTGACCTTTGAACTCAAAGTGTGACCTTGACCTTGGAGACATCGATATAATTCTTTCGTGCGACACACCGTCCAATGATGGTGAGCAAATGATTTCAAAATGTCACAATGAGCGACATAGTTATGGCCCAGACAAGCTCATTTATGGCCATTTTTGACCTCTGAACTCAAAGTGTGACCTTGACCTTGGAGATATCAACGTAATTCTTTCGCGCAACACACTGTCCAGTGATAGTGAATAAATGTGCTAAATGATTTTAAATCTCACAATGAACGACATAGTTATGGCCCGGACAAGCTCATTTATGGCCTTTTTTACCTTTGAACTCAAAGTATGACCTTGACCTTTGAGATATCGACGTAATTCTTTCTCATGACACACCGTCCAATGATGGTGAACATATGTGCCAAATGATTTTAAAATCTCACAATGAACAACATAGTTATTGCCCGGACAAGATTACGGGACTGACCGACAGATCGACCGACCAACAGACAGACCGACAATGTGACTCCTATATAGTCCCCATTACCAATGGTGGGGTATAATTAATAAAACATTTAAAGAAAGATGACTAGCATCTAGGAAGGTATCCACATGTAATTGCTTCAATGCGGATATTACTTAACATAACAAATAACAAGAGCTGCGTCTGTGAAACACAATGCCCGCTACTGCGCTTTATAGTCCCACAGCAGATATTTTAGAGAAAACAAGGCCCATTACTTAGTAAAAAATCAACAGACTGTAAGGAAACTCACACTTCATCTCTAAGTAGACTCATATACCAACAATCAGTTCAATATCTGAAAGCCTTGCGTAATAAACCTTCAACAAACATTTATTATATTGAACATTTCTAAATCCAAGGCCCATAACTTTGCCAAAAATCAATAGCATGGAACGATTTTCACACTTCATCTGTAGGTTAGTATGTAGGTAGACTCAGATACCAAAAATCATGCTTAATATCTTATTATAAAACCCATCTTTATCTTTTTTTTCACGAACATTTATGAGTATTTCATGTTTGCATTGAATTTATTTTTTGCTGTTTACTAGACATTTTTGGTATAGTTCATAACAACAAAATCAGTGGCAAGCTTACATTGAAAAAAAAGACAATCATATGATGGAAGGAAACCTGAAGCAAAACCAATTATTATACAAATGTTACAGTCAGCAGTCTTGAACAAGAATAGGGAACAGAAATATGCTAACTTTGATGGGTCCTGTATGGGGTATGGAATGATAACAAGCTGGGAGTTGGGAATCACCGACTGGAATTCATGATTGAGCTGCTTCTGAAAACATATCAAAAATATTTTAAAGAATTGTACTACACTCTGGTAAAATGGGGTTTTATGCATGAATGTTAACTCGCCCTCAATGAGCCTCTGCAATTCACACAGGCTTATCAGGGTCAAAACTTTCAATTTACAAGATATATTTTATTTAAAGGAAATCTCTTCTTTGCAAAAATCCAGTTCAGGCAGAAAGTGTCCTCCCTGATTGGCATGTCGGATCACATATGCAACTCTGGGAAAACACTTTGCAAACATGAATTAAGCCCTGTTTTCCCAAGCAAGGCTCAAAAATAAATTAAGCTTCTTTTGAAATGTGTTATAAATTATTAAATGAGATAAGTATGCTTACAATACTGAAAAACCTCTCCAGATTTTAAGTTTTAATTTTTTAAAACTTTAAATATTTTTATGATTTAACATGTTTAAGTTATGAATGTATCGTGCTGTTCAATGCAATCTTATTATCAGTGTATTCTTAAAATTAAGGTCACATGAACAACTTCAAGGAAAAAAAGAAATTTTTTATTAAACAACTAAAATGGACTTATCAGTTTGGTTTGTGCTTAGCAGCTAAAATTTTAAAACAAATGAGAAATGTGTTCTGTGGCAAAGTCTACATAATGTAATTGTATAATAGTATAAGAGGCTGTGTTCAATAAACGCAGATGCTCCCGTTGGAATTCTTTCAGTATTAACTTATTTGCCCATTTGAATAAGTCTTAGATCAAAGTAAGGACAGTGTCAAGTTGAAGATGAGGTGAGAAGATGTGACTTTGCTGAATGTTGAATGAAAGTAGCAAGGCCTTTCAGTAGGTTGTATTGATGGGTTAGGGTTAGGGAAAAGAAAATTGGGTAAACTAATAATTTTGACCTTCTGACTTAGTCTTAGTCCAAAAGTAGGAGTATTTCAATATTAAAATTAGGTCGGAAATGTAGGTGTTTTGACAATTTTCATAGTCAACTTTCATGTAAATATCAATGAGTTATTCATGTGATATGAAATGAATCCTTTCGGGTTAACCTTGTACAGACTGACAGGGCAAACAAACAAACAGGTCAAGCGCTATATACAAATGCTGTGAAATAGGTGAAATGCAAATTTGTAAAACATATCATGCAATAGTCATCTTACAGAAATGACAACTTACTGTAGTGTTTGTGGCAATGCCAACTTGCAAGGAGTCCACAAAGTTTGGCGCCTGTCCCAGACCAAACACGTTGTATGGCAGTTGTAAGGGGAGGTATGCTGACTGGGATAACTGGTAGGCTGGAAATGAAGAGAGCCTCATTTTGGAAAATCAGAGCTTAATGCAGGTGCCGTCCCAGATTAGCCCGTGCAGTCTGCACAAGCTTGTAAGAGACAACACTTTCCGCCTTTACAGGATTTTCCTTCATGAGATACTGTGTTTAAATAAAAATTCCATAGAGCGAAAGGTGTGGTCCCTGATTAGCCTTTGCCAACTGCACAGACTAATCAGGGACAGCACTTTACACACATGCATAAGGCCCTGTTTTTCCAGAGCAGTACTTGAGAGTGAACAAAGTGGGCCCTTAAACCCTTTGGTTAATGAGAACTAATGTAAAGATTAATACACTCATATATTTGATTATCTTCCGTGAATTTAACACAATAAAAAATCAGTTCAATGTATTAACAGATTCTGCAGAACTTAGCTTTTGTAGCGATGCATAAATGCCAATAAATAAAGATTCCGAATTTAAACCCTGTTTTCTTCAAACATTAAGATTTTAAACAACTAGACCATAGAAGCAGCCTCAAAGCTTAAAAGTACAGGCCATAATTGTAAAGTTTCAGATATAAGATAACCTGCCTTTGGAGTTTGCATTCATTTGTTACATTATAATCTTTTTTCACGATCACTTGGAAATACAAAAAAAAACATTTGCACACTTGTAATTTGATACTTTGCCAACAACAGCCCATAACTTGACACAAACACGCTTGGGATTAAGCTAACTTTGAAAGACAGAAAATGCCCCTTCAATCTTAATCATGGCCAAATTAAGAAAATTTAATAAAACACTTTCAATTTTAACAAGAGTCATGTTAACATGGCCATCCCTGCCGAAATGTGTTTGCTTGTATGAGAACATTTGTTTTAGACAGTAGAATAATAAATAAAAGGAGATAATTAAAATACTATGGCGGATAGAGTTATGGTTTGTGTTCACTGCACTTCTCCTAGTTGCCATCTGTTTATATTTCTAGTTTCAAGTAAATCCCTTTAGTAGATTTAGAGTTATGCTTCGGACAAAAACTTACTTTAAAATTATATAAAGGCAAATTATTCAAAAACATAGGTAGATAGAGTTATGGTTCTTAGTCACTGCACTTCTCCTACTTTCCATCTGTTTATATTTCAAGTTTTCAAGTAAACCTTTCAGGCGATTTAGAGTTATGCTCCAAACAAAAAATAACTTTGAAATTATATAAAGGGAGATAACTAAGATAGATAGAGTTACGGTTCTTGGTCACTGCACCTCGCTTAGTTGAAATCTCTTTATATTTCAACTTTTTATGTATATCCCTTCAGTAGATTTAGAGTTATGCTCCTGACAAAAATTTAATTTTAAATGAAATAAAGGGAAATAATTCAAAACCTAAGGTAGATAGAGTTATGGTACTTAGTCACTGCACTTCTTCTACTTGCCATCTGTTTATATTTCAAGTTTCAAGTAAATCTCTTCAAAAGATTTAGAGTTGTGCTCCGGACAAAAATTTACTTTGAAATTATATAAAGGGAGATAATTCAAAAACTAAGGTAGATAGAGATATGGTTTTTGATCACTGCACTTCTCCTAGTTGCCATCTGTTTATATTTTAAGTTTAAAGTAAATCCATTGAAAAATGTGTAGATATGCTCTGGACAAAGTTTCGGACGGAAGGACGGACAGACAGTCGGATGAGACCAATAACTATACCTCTCCGATATTTCGGCGGGGATAAAAAACATGCTTACCAACTTTCTCCTGATTTTTACCCTTCACATCTATAGTTTTGTAACGTATGGTAGGGCCGGGCTGGTTCACACCATAGGGCTGAAATATATTAACTGATTTGAAATGCTTTTTGAAGCGATACATTGTGCGGACAAAAGATGACAAGTTTATCATACTAGATCGTGAAACTATGGCTAATTAAACTGGCTGGAACATGTTTTTTTGTATACACCACATTGCATGGTTGCCAATCAATACACCCCTACTCATTAAAGGGTATACTGATCATCAAGACCTTTCATGTTTAACTTGAGCTTCAATAAAAAGCTTGAATCATTGATGGGTTTGGTATTTAAATAATTCTTTATATTTAATAAATTGAGCAATGTTCATGGTATAAACAAATAGAATATCGGTTCCAATTATGTTAAATTAGTGCTTTTGTATTGACAGAAAATAAAATGTTGAAACGAATATTTATTCTGTTTGTTCATGATTTACCTTTCTATTATCTGGGCAATCATAGTTACATCTACCACTGACAACTGAAAAGAAAATAGAATTTTGGCTTAAAAGTTACAGTATCATTAAATTAAGAGCACCGCATAACGGGTGCCAAAGCTCTACTGGGGGTGCAGTTTTGAATAAATGAAAGATTGTCAGATTATTTTTTTTAGAGGTCACATTGACCTTGACCTTTGACCTAGTGACCCCAAAATGGGTGTAGCGTGAAGAACTTATTAAAGTGCATATACATATGAACTTTCAAAGTTGTAGGTGGAAGCACTTTGATTTTAGAGCAAAATGTCAAGGTTTAAGCACGACGCAGATGGCAGACGTCAGACGACAGACGACGAGCTGGCTATGACAATACCTCGGGTTTTCTCCGAAAACGGCCAAGCTAAAAACAAATAAAAAGGCAAAAATGAAGGAACAGTAACATTTAAATTAACTCTTCTAATGTTATCTTCTGCCATTTAGAATTTGCCTAAAATATTTCGTTATATGGCAGACATCAACATAAGCTTTTCTTCACATGAACTTAAAACAGTTTACATAGAAATAAATTTACTAGGGGCTTGTTTATTCTTTTTTGAGTGCATTTTTTTTATCGTTTTCATCCGAGTAATTACCAGGCATAAAAAGCTGAAATTTGACAAATCTTTATAATAAGGATGCAACTTTAAGACGGATCAGTAAATTTTAGAAATATAAATCCATAATTAATATGGGATTTATTATAGCTCCCCCTAGCATGTCGGTTCATTTAACATCGCAAAGAGTGTACAAGTGCTTTTACATGAAAGGCAAATAAAATAATATATTTCAAAAGATCAGACCAGTGAAGCACAATTTTAATCAAGTCTTATGTTTGAGGTCAATTAGTCAGATTAATCTTGAATTAAAAATATTCAAGGATTATTTCACAACACTAAACACACAAGCATTAACCCATTCATGCCTAGCGTCCTGAAAAAAAGGACATTGCAAACAGCGTAGACCCAGATGAGACGCCGCATAATGCGGCGTCTCATCAGGGTCTACACTGTTTGCTTAAACGAAATTCTGTAAGAAATATTCTAAAAATAGAAATAAATATACCAGAAACCCCTGGAAATAAAGTGATCCAATTTAGAAGGATGGGAGAGTCCACTGGGCATAAATGGGTGAACCTATCTGGCCAGTTTATCTAGAATGTGACTCATATTGTGAACTATTCCAAGTGAGTTTACCTGTGACCTTCATAAAGCAGGCATCATCAACAAAGTCATGTTCAGTAGCACCAATCACAGGCTGACCCTCTGTGTTCAAACTGGTGTAAACAATCTCAAGGATCCCATGAAATAGCAAACACAAGTAGAAACATGTGAAAAGCTGATATAACTTGTGTTTACTGTATGTAAACCTTTTTCAGTCAGACAGCATTGGGCAGTATCATATTTCAGTCATTTAGCAGTGGCAATAAAACATGTTTTTGCCTTTTTCTTGATAGGCAAAGCCAATCTAAGCAGTTAACGAGAACTTAGTGCCAATTGTGTTTTTTTGTACTTTGTTTAGCTGTTTCCAATAATATTTCGGTCATAACATCTATGACTGCAACAAACAGCTGCTCAAGATATCACAAATTAGTAAATGTTGCAGATCAATAGTTGAACAATTGTTATCATAATGTGTGACACAATACTGTAGATTATTATTATTGTATGATAAAGATCAATATACCACAGGTCTGTAAATCATAATCATTTCAACAATAATAAGGTTAGGAATAGATTCATGTTAACCCTTAATATTCCACAACATGTACATTAAGAAGAAAATGACTTTGGCTATGCAACCCTATTCTATGATTACCACTGATTAATAAATGTCTAATTGGACAACAAAATTATTGACTAAAAAGTAACAACAGTTAATTTATAGTTGAAAATCACTGAAAAAGCAAAGAAAGGAAAATTGGGACACGTTCTTGGAAAACTATCTGAATGCATATGCCTAAGGGACTTTTTCACATTTTGGTAAATTGACAAAATTTAAAAAAAATGTTTGACATTCGCATTTTTCATTGTAGTTTTGATATTTGTGAGGAAACAGTAATACAGAACATTTACCATGCTTTATAATATCCATTATATACATCTTTTCAAATTTGATGATTGAAAAACCTGCAAACTATACAGCATTGCGAGCCGAAACGATTGAACAATTTGTAGAGTTCTGTTGATGTCGTCATATTTTGTGACACTACAACGATTGCTTATACAAGGTATAAAATACATCATTCATTGTATGAGCACAGATGGCCGAGTGGTATTAGCCTTAGACTTTTACTCCAGGGGTCAGTGGTTTGAGCCCAGTTGAGGGTTGCTTTCGTTCTTTCTTTAATTGTATTCTTGTTTTTTTTACTGGAGCTTTTAAGATCCAATTTTTACTTTTATAAGTATAAAGCATTTAATGACAAACTTCAATACATGCCAACATCTGTGAAAAGGTCCCTTTAAAGTGTTGGATAAGGGAATTTTCAGTTAGAAGAGACTTCCTTTAAGCCAAAAAGCATAAAAGTGGAAAGTGTCGTCCCTGATTAGCCTGTGCATACTGCAAAGGCGAATCTGCGACAACACTTTTTGCACATGCATAAGCTCAGTATTCCCAGACCAAGGCTTCATTGCCTTTAAGCAGGACGTACATTGTCTCGGAGATCGTAGAAGGCAGGAAGGAGAGATCTCGAGTCGTGTCCTTCAATCCATGTGTTCCAGTTGATCTCAAATGTGCGGGAAAACTTACCAAAATGTGAAAAAGTCCCTTAGAAACATTTAAAAAGCTGAGATAACTTGTGTTTACTGTATGTAAACCTTTTTCAGTCAGACAGCATTGGGCAGTATCATATTTCAGTCATTTAGCAGTGGCAATAAAACATGTTTTTGCTTTTTTCTTGATAGGCAAAGCCAATCTAAGCAGTTAACGAGAACTTAGTGCCAATTGTGTTTCTTTGTACTTTTTTTTAGCTGTTTCCAATAATATTTCGGTCATAACATCTATGACTGCAACAAACAGATGCTCAAGATATCACAAATTAGTAAATGTTGCAGTTCAATAGTTGAACAATTGTTTGTGTACATTATCATAATGTGTGACACAATACTGTAGATTATTATTATTGTATGATAAAAGATCAATATACCACAGGTCTGTAAATCATAATCATTTCAACAATAATAAGGTTAGGAATAGATTCATGTTAACCCTTAATATTCCACAACATGTACATTAAGAAGAAAATGACTTTGGCTATGCAACCCTATTCTATGATTACCACTGATTAATAAATGTCTAATTGGACAACAAAATTATTGACTAAAAAGTAACAACAGCTAATTTATAGTTGAAAATCACTGAAAAAGCAAAGAAAGGAAAATTGGGACACGTTCTTGGAAAACTATCTGAATGCATATGCCTAAGGGACTTTTTCACATTTTGGTAAATTGACAAAATTTAAAAAAAATGTTTGACATTCGCATTTTTCATTGTAGTTTTGATATTTGTGAGGGAACAGTAATACTGAACATTTACCATGCTCTATAATATCCATTATATACATCTTTTCAAATTTGATGATTGAAAAACCTGCAAACTATACAGCATTGCGAGCCGAAACGATTGAACAATTTGTAGAGTTCTGTTGATGTCGTCATATTTTGTGACACTACAACGATTGCTTATACAAGGTATAAAATACATCATTCATTGTATGAGCACAGATGGCCGAGTGGTATTAGCCTTAGACTTTTACTCCAGGGGTCAGTGGTTTGAGCCCAGTTGAGGGTTGTTTTCGTTCTTTCTTTAATTGTATACTTGTTTTCTTACTAGAGCTTTTAAGATCCAATTTTTACTTTTATAAGTATAAAGCATTTAATGACAAACTTGAATACACGCCAACATTTGTGAAAAGGTCCCTTTAAAGTGTTGGATAAGGGAATTTTCATTTAGAAGAGACTTCCTTTAAGCCAAAAAAAGCATAAAAGTGGAAAGTGTCGTCCCTGATTAGCCTGTGCATACTGCAAAGGCGAATCTGGGACAACACTTTTTGCACATGCATAAGCTCAGTATTTCCAGCTCAAGGCTTCATTGCCTTTAAGCATGACATACATTGTCTCGGAGATCGTAGAAGGCAGGTAGGAGAGATCTCGAGTCGTGTCCTTCAATCCATGTGTTCCAGTTGATCTCAAATGTGCGGGAAAACTCCCCACAGTTACTCATACATTCCTTGTTGAACATAAGCACAGCCCGATGTAGGTTTCTGCAAGCAAGCAGATCTTCATGCAACAGAAATATTTTTGTAAATATCCTTAAAAATATTGCCTTCCTCCTTTAGAAATTGTCAGTTATGAGTAAACATAAAATTTAGGAAATTATTAATAAGTGAACAAAGAACATTTTGCTTAAGTCAACAAAAAGATGACAAACAAAAACTTCTTTTCACTCTATTTCATCTTCAGCATCACATATTTGGACCAAAGTACATTTTAAAGCCCGCTTCTGCAAGAAGCCTTAAAAATACACTTTACAAATCTTGACAGTCAAGACAGAAATTTATGTTTCATATAATTTTTTTAATAAATACTTTTAAAACGATAATCTTATTTTTGAAATGATAATGCTATATCAGCCATTGATATTTCCCTTTAATTTTCAACCAGTAGCAAACTACCACCCATTTCAGTCGCCTTCTGGAAAAACAGGGCTTAATGCATGTGCGTTAAGATATCATCACATGTTAGCCTGTGCATTTAGTACAGGCCCAGGGACAACATTTCCACCAAAAATGGATTTTTTCTAAGACCAGATTTAAAACAACAAGAGATGTGTTTGTCAGAAACACAATGCCCCCTATTGCGTCACTTTGAAATAAAATTTCAATATATCATTTGGCAAGTTTAGAAATTATCTCCCTTTTAAAGCTTATTACTTCCCTTGGATTGCATTTTTTTTACTTTTGACCTTGAAGGATGACCTTGACCTTTCACCACTCAAAATGTGCAGCTCCATGAGATACACATGCATGAAAAATATCAAGTTGCTATCTTCAATATTGCAAAAGTTATGTTAAAATTTTAAGTTTTCGGACGGACTGATGGACGGAGGGACAGACAGTTCAAATGCTATATGCCACCCTACTGGGGGCATAAAAAAACAACATAATAGTGGAAAGTGTCATCCCTGATTAGCCTGTACAGACCTCACATAGCCTGTACAGACCTCACAGTGGAAAGTGTTATCCCTGATTAGCCTGTACAGACCTCACAATGGAAAGTGTCCTCCCTGATTAGCCTGTACAGACCTCACAGTGGAAAGTGTTATCCCTGATTAGCCTGTACAGACCTCACAGTGGAAAGTGTTATCCCTGATTAGCCTGTACAGACCTCACAGTGGAAAGTGTCCTCCCTGATTAGCATGTACAGACCTCACAGTGGAAAGTGTCCTCCCTGATTAGCCTGTACAGACCTCACATAGCCTGTACAGACCCCACATAGCCTGTACAGACCTCACATAGCCTGTACAGACCTCACATAGCCTGTACAGACCTCACATAGCCTGAACAGACCTCACATAGCCTGTACAGACCTCACATAGCCTGTACAGACCTCACATAGCCTGTACAGACCTCACATAGCCTGTACAGACCTCACATAGCCTGTACAGACCTCACATAGCCTGTACAGACCTCACATAGCCTGTACAGACCTCACATAGCCTGTACAGACATCACATAGCCTGTACAGACCTCACATAGCCTGTACAGACCTCACATAGCCTGTACAGACCTCACAGATTAATCAGGTTCGACACTTTATACACATGCATTAAGACCCTCTTTTGCAGACAGCAGATCATATAGACTTGCACAAGTGTATTTGTACACGAGTGACAACGATGGTGGTCGGACACATGAGCTGGCCCAGATAGCAGTAAAAGTGCGCGCTGACTGCACAGGCTAGTTTGGAACTTTATGAAAATGCGTTAAGCCCCATTTTCTTAAGCTCTGCTCATATAATCCTTACCCATTGCCCACTACAACCAGAAGATCAGGGTGACTATCCAGGTTGAAGTCCCCCACCCTCAGGGTTGGGGGGAGGGGCAGGAGACTAGAAGGCTGGCTGGGGATGAAGCTCCATTTGACAACTCCATTGTCATAGTTCACAGGAAGGTTCATCCACTGGAAGTGTAAGTTACATGCATTTTAGCCTTGCTAAAAAAAAACAGGGTTAAATGCATGTGCGTAAAGTGTCATCCCTGATTAGCCTGTGCAGTCCACATAGGTTAATAAGGGGCGACACTTTTCGCTTGGACTGGATATTGGTTTAAAAGATACTTCCTTTAAATAAAAAATCCATTAAAGAAGAAAGGGTCATCCTTGATTAGCCAGTAAAGATTGAACGGGCTAATCTGGGACGACACTTAACACACATGCATTAAGCCCTGTTTTCCCAATGCAAGGCTCATTTATAAAGTATTCAATTTTCTGTTGCAAATAATATTTGATATAATATATTTTATCATACGAATTTTATATCGTGTAAAAAATATAATAAATTAACTTCAAAACAAATGGATAGATGAATGTAATGGGAAATCGTGCAGGACTGGTAACTTTAGATTCAATACTTGCTTCTTTCATGTGCTGTATTAAATTGGGAACCCAAACACAGCTCACCACTTAGCATAATAAATGTTTTTGCAAATTTCTGTCAAATTAATAAGAAATCACAAATATGTCTATAAAATGGACATGAGCAACTTGCCACCTTATTGCCATTGTAGACAAGCAGAACACTCTGAGCACACACATCGTCTAAACAGCCTGGTAAGAACGGGTCAACTGTTAAATCTCCATCTGAAAAACAAATCTTTGAGTTGCGATCTGGGGAAAAAGGGCTTAATACATACCAAGTGTAATTCCGGGTTAGCTTGTGCAGGCTGCAGAGGCTTATTTGGGAAACTTTATGCTTTTATGAAATTAGGGTTTAAAAAATATTCTCCTGAACTGAAATCCAGTGTACACTCAAAAAGTTGTCCCTGAAAGGCCAATCTGGGACGACACTTTACGCACATGCAAAAAAAAACTGTTTTCTACGAGCGAGGGTCATTTATTAGTAATGTTTGGGGCTGTCCAGATATCAAATTAGAGCAAATCACATTTTGTGACTCTGAATCGATTCCTTCTCACAGATCATGTGAGCTAAGTTTAAACATACTTATTTTACGTATTATTTCATCGAAAACCTAAGGCTTATTAAAAATGAAATGCTCTTTAATTCTTTTGTGTGTGGAATCAGTACTTTGTGTAGTTTATGAGGATCTTAAGAATGCTCCCACACTGGGGATCAAACCTGTCACCACAAGGTAGGAAGAAGTCATGTGAGTTTGGTTTGTGGTCACCATACTTGACAGGTGGGATTTCCTCCCAAAACACAAGAACACAACAAAATTGTATGCTGGTATTTATCAGTGAAAGCTAAATATCAATTAAGTGCAGCCATATTTAAAATTCATCACAATTTAAGTGAATGTAGCAACTTTATCAGGTCATTATGCTGTGACACACTTAGCATCCTCACATAAAACAGCCTCAGACACAGACAGATTTCATAACCTATAAACAACATATGCATGTAATCTAGATTTTTGTGTAACTGATAACTTTTTACAGGGGAATTTCATGTCATTATCATAAAAAAAAATCAACAGATGAATGTCAAATTTAAAGAAACTTCCGTAACAGAGTTATATTATAACACTGTCAGCAATCTTACCTAAATCTTGGAAAGAAATCTGGCCAAATACTTTCAGTTGTTTTTCAAATGTTACTGGTATAGTTGTTCCGTTCCATGTCAAAACACCATCCTGAAAGTGTGACAAATGACTAAGTAGGTATTTTCAGGATTATCAAAACTCGGCAATAAAACATCAAAATTTAAGTGAGTCTCACTTTGGAGAACTGGGCTCAATGCATGCGTGTCCCAGGGATGACACTCTCTGGCGTGTCCCAGGGATGACACTCTCTGGCGTGTCCCAGGGATGACACTCTCTGGCGTGTCCCAGGGATGACACTCTCTGGCGTGTCCCAGGGATGACACTCTCTGGCGTGTCCCAGGGATGACACTCTCTGGCGTGTCCCAGGGATGACACTCTCTGGCGTGTCCCAGGGATGACACTCTCTGGCGTGTCCCAGGGATGACACTCTCTGGCGTGTCCCAGGGATGACACTCTCTGGCGTGTCCCAGGGATGACACTCTCTGGCGTGTCCCAGGGATGACACTCTCTGGCGTGTCCCAGGGATGACACTCTCTGGCGTGTCCCAGGGATGACACTCTCTGGCGTGTCCCAGGGATGACACTCTCTGGCGTGTCCCAGGGATGACACTCTCTGGCGTGTCCCAGGGATGACACTCTCTGGCGTGTCCCAGGGATGACACTCTCTGGCGTGTCCCAGGGATGACACTCTCTGCTTAAATGGTATTTATCGTTTAAAGGAAGTCTCTTCTTAGCAAAAATTGTATGTACACCAAATGTTTGTTTGCAAGAGACTGCCTTTATCCATAAAAGCTCAAAAGGTTGTCCCTATTTATTAACAACCATTAAACAAAAATGATCTTAAGAAACATACCTCAAAACCCAAATCATTCTCTTTCTTTTCTCTACCTCTCCCAAGAGGTCTGGTATCATGTCTGCATTATAACTGTTAAGAAAACAACAAATTGTTATCACAACAAGTTATTCTGAAGCATAACAAAGTTAATTAAAAAATGATTAGTCATAGTGGATATGGTGTCCATTCAGCAAGCAAGGTCTATGGTTTGATAAGATCTTTGCTTAAGACGCAAAGAAACTGGACAATGGTTCCACCAGCAAAGATGACTCAAGTGTCCTACTGACCTTTAAAAACAAAAAACTACAGGTATTTAATGTATATTATTGCAACTATCAATATTGTTTTTCATGCCTTTTTTAAAACAGCAAGAATATGAGTATATGTACATTAAACAATATTTTTCTACTGTAGTTCTTGAAACTTGCACAGCTAATTCAAAATAAACACAATGACTTACTCAAAAACCAAAGGCTGGTCGACCATCTTTGGTAATGCAAGGTAAGTTTTCTAAAAATAAAAAAATGTGCAGTCTTAACTGTAAACTTCTTATTTATATATCAATATAATGTTGTATTATTTTTACTAGCCGGCATATAATAATTGATATTACTGCATGAGTGTTTCCAAGGCCATTCCTTACAAATTAAGTATAAGTTTTTCCCATAAATCAAACCTTATGTTGTACCTACATGTAAATGTATAATCCTTTTTCTTACACAAGAAGTTTAAGCTTTACCCATAGGAAACAGACCTAATAATTTACCTATAATCCTGAGGTTTTTGATGGAGTCAAGCTTAAAAAATTTAGTTGAACAAAACATACATCAAAATTGTGAAGTCTACAGTGTTGTTGTTTTTTTGTTGAAATTCAGTCCTGTAGGATGACCTATTTCCAATCGAAAAAAGTATGTATTTTTCCCAAATGGGACCTAACAATTCCCAATTGAAGGTTACAAAAAAATAAAAATTAATGAGTCTTTACAGTTTAATTCATATCAAATCCAGCTCTATAAGAACTTTAGTAAATGTAATATTGAAATCACTTTTATTCTCAAATTTAAAGTATTTGTTAGCAAAAAATAAACAACACTAATTTCCAAAACACGCTATTTTTCCCAATGCATTATGGGACCCTGCCCCATTCCAAATATGGTGATAAAAAACACTGATCTACTAACCATCCATGAAACTTCATAGAACATTGTGATGTGATTAGTACAGGTACACACAGGCAAATGCAGGCCTTTTTCTGCCTATCACACGGGTCTGATAGTTGGACCCATTCCCAATGCCAAATATGCATAATTTTTCCCAATTCTCAAAAAAAATCCCAATTAAAAATTTTTTTTTTTAGAAAGAAGTGTCTTATGACTTATGATTATAAGACTCTATATCTCAATTTTATTTTTAAACAAGCTACAAAATATATAACCATAATTTATATGATTTTTTCCAAAATGACTGGAAAAAACCCTGCCCAAATAATGCTTTTGTTGATGAAAATTCTTCCCAATTTGGAAGATTTCGCGACTCGAAAAATCCCAATTTTGCTAGGTACTTTTTCCCAAAATAGACAGAAAAAGGCCTGAAATGTATTTACGATAGCCTATAGAAACCTTTGACCCCCACTAAATGTACATCATTCATCATCAGACAGTGGACTTATTAAATAACTTCATACAGGGCTAATTGTTTTTAATGAAAATTCAATACTGCTCCAGCAGCTGGAGTTTCACTTCTTTATATTGCAGTAAGAGAAGTTTAATAGTAATTTACTCCTAGTTGCTGACACAGGGCTAATCAACAACAATAACAAAAGTTCCAAAATTTCCAGCATTTCAACAAGTAGAAAAAATCAAGTGATATTTTAAGTTTCTCTGTTGTTTTTTCTGCAAGTATTGGCATCAAAACACTTTTAAACAAGAGCACCGCATAACGGGTGCCAACGCTTGACTGTGGGTTCAGTTTTGAATAAATGAAAGCTTGTCAGAATTGTTTTTTTTTAGAGGTCATAGTGACCTTGACCTTCGACCTAGTGACCCCAAAATGAGTGTGGTGTGTAGAACTCATCAAGGTGCATCTACATATGAAGTTTCAAAGTTGTAAGTGAAAGCACTTTGATTTTAGAGCCAATTTTAAGGTTTTAGCATGGCGGATGGCGGACGCCGGACAGCAGACTCTGGACGGTAGACACTGGATGGCGGACGACAAGATGGCTATGACAATACCTCGGGTTTTCTCTGAAAACAGCTAAGCTAAAAAGTGCTGATCTTGAATAGACATTCAAGTTTTTATTTCATAGTTTATAGTTCTAAATAATAAAATGAGCAGAGACCTGTGTCTAAGTTTCCTTCATTGCCCCAGTAAATCCTACAAGTAACAGCGCTGTTTTCTTTTCCAGGAATTATTGAAGTGATCAGGAGGTCCATCTGCAGGTCACCATCAAAGTCTGCAGGAACTACGCTGGATATTGTAGCATTTTCCTCCAATGTAGAATTCTCCATCAGTTTCTTATACTCATACTTTTTCTCACTATCTGCCAGATACACAGACACATATGAACCTAAAATGATATTAAATAACATTTTATTAATACAAAAATGTGTCACTATGTGTATGTTTTTCAATTTTTGTCAATTTTATGAAAACAATTTTTTATTCATGACATAGTTAAAGCAATTATTGGTTTGCAAAATGTATCGTATTCAGTAAAAAGTAAGTAGAAAGAAGCCATAAATCAAGTTTGCTTTGACCATTCATTTGATGGGAATGGTGTCAGGTGATTGATATGCATACATGCCATACGTCCCGATCTCGGCGGGACAGTCCCGCTTTTGGGCCCTTTGTCCCGATATGAGACGGTTTGTCCCGACATTCGTAAAAAACGATGTATGGTCTATAGGTTCCCAATAAAATTCGCTATTCAAGCTCTGTTTCGCTAACACTTACTCCCGCTAATCCCTTTATTGCCCCCAATTAACAATCCGATTCTACTTATCGTGTGTACCAGTGTTGTTTATGACACCTTATCAGCGATTTATCGGCTAATTATTGTTTGTTTTCATCAGGCATTCACACCATGGTGGTCTTCAAGATAGTGGTCGCTTATTGCTATCGATAGTTGTATTATAATGAAATAAATGTTGAAAATGTGTTTATTTTTGTATTTGTTTGAAACGGTTTACAAAACAATTGTTTTGTAAAATTAACTCTACGTCATTAATGAGTATTTTACATTCAATGTTTAGTTCATAAATAGCGGGATAATCCGATTGTGCAATATACCAAAATCGCAACAAACAGTCCAATAAGTGATACCCAGTCATGTCTTGTGTAATTGGGTGTCATTGTTATAAAAACAACGAGGTGCTATGCATGACAGTTTGACCCTACTCCAATTAAGCTAAAAACAACGAGGTGCTATGCATGACAGTTTGACCCTACTCCAATTAAGCCGCGACAATTGACAAGTAACAAACTGCGCATGGATACATGCTTAAAAAAACATCGCAACAAACAGTAAAAGTGGTACCCATCTAGTCTTGTGTTATTGTAATGAAAACAACGTGTTGGTATTCATGACAGTTTGACACTACCCCAATACAGCGCCTGACAATTCACAATTCAGTTTAATCTGTGTATATAAGAAGAAAACAAAATATGAATTATTAACATTAGAGAAAAATAATTCGAGTAAAGCATCCATAGACTTTTTTTATGAAAAATAAATAAAATCCATAGACTTCTTTTGTCCTTTTGTTTTTGTTGGTGTAAAAACGGTTGAGGCGTTGTTGAGAGTTAAAATGAACGGTTTGCTTCCACCAAAAACCTACCTCGGAAATGTGTACGGCCGCGCATTCCGTGTGTAACTGATGTAACTGTTCGGTAGATAGTTTACTGTAACCCGTACTTTCAGTGTACTGGATAGCCTCCCCTGCGTTAATGTTTGCCATTGAAATTAATATAAGGTCACATAACCCCTAAACCGGAACTCCTGTTTGCAGGGTTACATGCAGTCAGTTTGATACTTAGCACACATTGTTGAGTGCATGCTGCCTAGGATTTGTAAAATACATTACAAATGGTTGGTTTTGGTATCAACTTGAAGGTATATTTGTAAGCAATAAGAAAATAAGCCATTTTTGTGCTCTACTTTTTGTGTTGATGGTTCCCGGCTTTGAAAGTAGGTCATACTATTTGAGCCCAAAATGGTTGTCTGCACAGCTGTCAAAACCGGTTTGCCTATTCTAAGGTAAATATTTTGAGTTTGCGCGTATAGAATTTAATGACATGCATTTTTTTCAAGAGATTATGCATTAATCTTTCCAATGATGTAGTATGATATAGTGGGTATGCGCTTGATCATGGTAAAAATTGATATCGAACTTCAACTATTTTATATGTAATATAGAAGGAAATTAATTGCGCATGCGTAACCTATAATGAGTAGTTTTGTCGTAATGTGCTAGATTTTGTACTCTAAATAGATGAATATTATCCTCGTTGTTTGCTATTGTATTATTTTATCAAACTGTTATTGTTATGTTTTAGATTCCATGCTTCATATCAGATGTTTTATGTCTTGAATAAAAGTATCAAGAGTATTTGTTAGTACTATCCTGACTACAGTAAAGGTGAAATGATAGATCGTTTTAGGTGTCCCGCTGTTTGGTCAAATGTCCCGACAATTTTTTATGTAATGTCCCGCTTTGGCCCTAAAAAATTATGGCATGTATGTTGATATGTTTATTCACTAAGAATGTTAATCCATCTGCCCTTGTCATTTTATGGACTTTTCAATAAATGCATATTATCAATCCTTACATATTTTTTTCCTTCAGGCCATACTGGTTCAGGCCATACTGGTTCAGGTCATACTGGTTCAGGCCATACTTGTTTTGCCAGAATTGTGTAAGTTGCATACTATGATCTGTGTATCTTCTTCTTGTGACAGCATTCTGATAGGACTTGTTAATCATTAGCAGAGATGAAATACAGAAAATTCAATGCTAATAATAAAATTCACATTACCGGTAAGTTAATGTCTGGTTTAATAACAGCACTTTTTAACATTTAAACATCTTGTTTGGAAGGCGGATTTAGAACTCTGCAAGTAAAGCCGGCGGATTTAGAACTCTGGAAGTAAAGCTTTTTCGTTGTTATTTTAGCGGCCCAATGAAACTGTCACCAATGTTGACATACTTAAATTAGTAGAATAAGAGTGTTTTAAAATAAATATCTCCTATTATTTACAATTGTATTGTTACATTTTAATCCCCAATGGAGTTTATGCTACTTCATGGTGACAATTATCAGTGTCCTTTCTAGAACGGGTGATTGCGCGATTCGCTCTATTTTTCAAAAGATTGCACACATTTCCAGCTTATGTGTGAGAAAATTTGCACACTCGATATCCATGTGTAATTTTTAAAGAGCAAAGTGATATCAACTTCACCAAAAATGTTTAAAGCCGATTTACGATCGTTTGTCAATTACATGTATATCATTACGCAATTTATAGGGGGAGCGTTGTTGTGTTGGAAAGTCAATATTGTCAAATGAGAGCACATGCTTTGAATAAGCAACAGCATTCATAGACAGTCAATACCTGCAGTGAAGTAGTTGCCGTTAGTGCGTGGTTTTGCAGCAGTTTATTGGCTTTGTTATACATACCACACTTATCGGACCCTACTGTTTACACCTTTACGATGAAATCATGGCAAGTTAATTAGAAAACTGATGATGGGAAACAGGTGTTATGCTTGCATAATAAATGTATTGTCAAAACATTTATTCGACATGTTAAGTGTTTTTAAGCAGTTATAGTTGAATTTATTACACCCAACTGTAAACGTTTTATTGAATTCTTAAATGAGCGTTATTAAACTTGTAATCCTTAACACACGTCCGAGTTTTAATGTTTACGTGACGTTAACAAATTCTTGTAAAAAAAGCACAGTGCTCATGTATATCGTGTTGATAATTTGTCTCAGTTAAAAGCGCGTGTAAATCATGCTACATGTACAACGTCATGACAACCACATGGAAAGAGTGGATGTATCGTTTTATATATCACAATCTTGTAGCGCTGCACATTGGATATCATGAAAAGCATGCAAATCAGTAAATGTTTTTTATTAATTTAAATTATACAAAGCTACTATGTGATAACAGATTTACGTTTTTTAGTCAAGTTAGTGCAATACTATGGAAACAGCAGTTACTATAGTATTTCACAGTCACTGACCTGACAGTATGCAATAATGTAAAACAAGAGGGCCAAGATGGCCCTATTTCGCTCACCTGAGAGGAGTCGGTTCATTCAATCTTAACCAAATGTCAAACTTGACCTAGATATTGTCCAGACAAACATCCTGGTTCAGTTTCATCATTATTGCATCTGCGAGTCATGATCAATGTACCTATGAAGTTTCATGATCCTAGGCTTAAGCATTCTTGAGTTATCATCCGGAAACCATTTTTCTAAGTTGAGTCACTGTGACCTTGACAGCCATTGTGTGAATACGTTATTTGGAACTGTGACCTTGACCTTTGACATAGTGACCTGATAATCAATAGGGGTTATCTGCGAGTCATGATCAATATACCTATGTAGTTTCATGAACCTAGGCATAAGCATTCTTGAGTTATCATCCAGAAACCATTTTACTATTTCAGGTCACCGTGACCTTGACCTTTGACCTAGTGACCTGAAAATCAATAGGGGTCATCTGCGAGTCATGATCATTGTACCCATGAAGTTTCATGATCCTAGGCATAAGCGTTCTTGAGTTATCACCCAGAAACCATTTTACTTTTTCAGGTCACTGTGACCTTGACCTTTGACCTAGTGACCTGAAAATCTAATAGGGGTCATCTGCGAAGTCATGATCAATGTATCTATGAAGTTTCATGATCCTAGGCATAAGCGTTCTTGAGTTATCATCCGGAAACCATTTTACTATTTCGGGTCATCGTGACCTTGACCTTTGACCTAGTGACCAAAAAATCACTAGGGGTCATCTGCGAGTCATGATCAATGTACCTATGAAGTTTCATGATCCTTGGCATACGCGCTCTTGAGTTATCATCCGGAAACCATCTGGTGGACGGACAGACCGACATGAGCAAAACAATATACCCCCTCTTCTTCGAAAGGGGGGGGGGGCATAATGAGAAAACTGTAATGGTTTTGCGCGTAAAATGCACGTTTCTAGTTTTTGCATTTATATGAGGTGTAAATACATTGATCTGCTTTTCAAAGTGTGTATTCGGCGGGGGTAAGATAAGTAGAAGGAGAAAAAAGCTGTTGATTTTCAACCAAGTAGCGTTAAATTTATTTTAAGATCAGTTTCAAGTTCGTGTCAGATGGGACCCTAACACGATCCGGTTCCACTGCTGGAGAAGTATGGCGCAACGTTTACGGATGCCATGAAGATTGCTCAATTTAGCCGTTCCGTTGAGACTGAAAATCGTTGCATATTAAAGAACTTGGAGCGACTGAATAATAATTTTTTATATGTATGTGTAAGAAACCCCGTTAAATACAAACACACATGCCTAATTTGTCCATTTATAATTACTATTCATAAGAAAATACATTGTGTTAGATTAACAAGGAAAATACTGATGATTTGCAAGATGATGATGATGGTGGTTGTGGAAATGGTGATGGTGATTGTGATTGTGGTTATTGTCTTGGTGTTGGTGATGGTTGTGATGAGGGCGTTGGTAATGGTGATGATGATGGGGAAGATGGGGATGGTTGGGGTGATGGTTATGGTGGTGGTGATATGGTGGTGGTGATGGTAGTGATGGTTAAAGTGATTGTGGTCGTGATAATGATGGTAATGGTGGTGATGGTGGTGAAGTTGGATGGTAGTGGTGAGGGGTTATATTGGTGGTGATGGTGGTAATGGTGGTGTTGTTGGTGGTGCTTGTGTTGGTGCTTGTGTTGGTGTTGGTGATGGTGGTGGTGGAAATGGTAACGGTGGTGATGGTGGAGGTTATTTATAATGTTGTTGCTGATTGTTGGGGTGGCTTTGGTGGTGGTAGGGAAGGTAATGGAGATGGTGATGGAATTGGCGGTGATGATGATGGTATTGATTGAGGTATAGGTGGTAAATATTGGGGTGATGGTGGGTGTGATGGTGGTGATTGTGGACGATTCGACGATGATGGTGATAGCAATAATGGTTGGTATGGTGGTGTTGGTGGTAATTGAAATGGTGGTGTTGACGGAGATGGTGGTGGAAAAGGTTGTGACGGTGGTGTTAGTGGTGATGGTGGTTGGGGTAGTGATGAAAGGGATGGTGGTGGTGATGGTGGTGTTGGTGATTGTGGTTGTGGAAGTGACGGTGGTAGTGATGGGGCTTGTGCTGATGGGGATGGTGGTGTTGAAGGTGGTGGTGGTGGGGATACGATGATGAAAGTCATTGAAGTGGTGGTATTGGTGATGGGGTTGGTGATGGTAATGGTTGTGATAGTGGTGATGGTGATGGAAGTTGGGTTGATGGCGATGTTGTTGGTGGTGGTGCTGCTGGTGGTGGTGCTTGTGGTGGTGGTGCTTGTGATTTTAGTGGTGGTGGTGGTGATGGCTATGATGGTGGTGGTGGTGGTGGTGATGATGGTGTTCATGGATATTATGGTGGTGATAGGTGGTGGTGATAGTGGTGGTGATGATGGTGATAGTGGTGGTGATGGTGGTGGTGATAGTGAGTTTGTTGATGGTGGTGATGATGGTTATGGTAATGGTGGTATTGGTGATGGTGGTGGTAGTATTGGTGGAGATGGTCCTTGTGATAGTGGTTGTGGTGATGATGGTGATTATGATGGTGGTGTTGATGATGGTGCTAATGGTGGTGGCGATGATGGTGGTGATGGACGATATTGGTGGTGATGGTGGTGGTCGTGATGGCGATTAATTGGTGACGGTGGTGGTGATTGTGGTGGTGATGATTTGGTAACGTTTGTGATGACTGTGATGCTGATCGTGATGGTGTTAGTTATAGTGATGTAAATGATGTTGATGATGGTTATTGTTGTAGTGATGGTGGCGGTTATAGTGGTGATGATTGTTGTGACAGTGGTGCTGATGGTGGTGGTGATCGTGGTGATGATTGTGCTTGTTTTGATGGTAGTGATGGTAGTGTTTGTTTTGGTGGTGATGATGGTGATGGTTATGGTGGTTTTTGTAGTGATGGTGGTGGTGATGGAGGTAGTTTTGATGGTGGTGATAGTATTGGTGACGTTGATGGTAGTAATGGTGGTGGTGATGATTGTGGTCGTTTTGATGGTAGCGGTGGTGGTGATAGTGTTATTGATGGTGGCTGTGGAGGAGGTGATGATGGTGGAGGTAATGTTGGTGGTGATGGTGTTGGTGATGGTGATATTGGTGGTGATGGTGGTGGGTTAGTGACTGTGTCGGTTATTATGATGGTTGAGGTGATGGTGGTGGTGATGGTGATATTGATGGTGATGAGGGTGATGATTTGTTGACGGTGGTGATGATTGTGGTGGTGATGGTGGTAGTGTTAGTTATAGTAATGTTGATAATGGTCATTGTGGTGGTGATGGTGGTTGTGATGGTGGTGGTGATGGTGGTGGTAATGGTAGTGATAGTGGTTATTGTGATGGCTGTGGTGATGGTTTTGGTGATCGTGTTCGTTTTGATGGTTGTAGTGGTGGTTATAGCGTTTGTGGTGGTGATGATTGTTGTAGAGGTAGTGATGGAAATGGTGGTGATGGTGATGTTGGCGGTGATTGTGGTGGTCGTGGTGATAGAAGTGATGGTTGGTGGTCGTTACTACGTACTATACGTGGACTTCAAAAAGGCCTTTGATTCATCGGTTCATTCAAGCTTTTTACCAGCTTATATGCCACAGGTATGAACGGCAAGTTGTCTTGCGAATCGATGTACGCAAATTTACGCGCTCATATCAACGTGTCCGGAGATATCATTACGCAACCATTCTGCTGTACCATCGGTACCAGGCAGGGTGATTAAAGCTCACCGAAAATATTTTCATTATATATTAATAATTTAGTAAGCTACCTAAAGGAACATTGTAGACATGGAATATTTATGACCAATGATATACCAGATATTAATTGTTTGATGTACGCTGATGACGTAGCTACTTGCGCGGACACAGCATATAACCTTCAGTTACATTTAAACGCTGTTACAAAATTTTGCGAATATACTGGTATGCAGATTAATCTGAATAAAACCGAAATCATAGTCTTTCGTTAGGGTGGTCCTTTACGCAATTATGAAGCGTGGTTTCTAAATGGTCAAAAGGTTAAAGTTGTTTCAGTCTATAAATATATGGGTCTGTTATTTACTCCAAAGCTATCGTGGACAGCTGCTAAATCGAAGTTGGTGGCACAAGCACGCAAAGCATTCTTCTCTATCAAACAGTTTCAAGTTCCCTTTGGTTATTTTACCCATAGTGACATTTAAAACTTTTTGACACTATGGTTGTGCCCATACTTACATTTGGGGCTGAGATATGGGGTTATGAATACTGTGATGTAATCGAAAGATCACAAATCGAAGTTTGCAAATATTTCTTAGGCGTCGGCTCGAAGGTTAATAACAGCATGGTCTTAGGGAAATGTGGTAGATTTTCACTTTGTTGTGTGTATTATCTGAAATGCATAAAATACTGGTGTCATTTACTACAAATGCCTAACCATAGATATCCAGTAAATTGATACAGAATGCTGAAGTCTTTAGACGATATTGGAATGAAAAATTTGGCAACATATGTGAAGGAACTCTTATTTAAATTCGGTTTTGGTTTTGTTGCGGTTTCCCAGGACGTTGGCGATATGAATATATTTTGACAATGTTTTAAACAGCGCATACAAGACTGTAAAACCCAAGACTGGCACAATGAGATTAATGCATCTCCGCGCTGCGACACTTACACACAGTTTAAGTCACTTTTAACTCCGAAGAAATATTTAACAATAGATGTATCCTTTAATTCACGTCTCGCATTTGCTCGTTTTAAGTGTTCTTTTCATAAATTGAACATGGAACTTGGCAGGCATTTTAACGTAAAGCGTTTAAACCGAAGATGCTTATTTTGTTTAACAATATTTGACGTACATGTATTTGAGAACGAATTTCATGCGTTCTTTGAGTGTCCGCAGTATACTGATATACGAACAAGTTATTTGTATAATTGGTAAAACGGCCAAATAAACGAAACGTCAGTTAATATTCTAATGAGCAGCACTGATATTTCTGTTATAAAACAATAACATTCTATGTAACGAAATTAATGAATGTCATTGGGAATATAAATTTACCTTGATTACAAACTTTGTTATAGTAATAATTTTTGTTGAATAATAGTTTCATAGAAAGACTCTACTTTTGTCACACAATGCAGAAAAACAATATTTTGAGTCTCTCATATATGAATGATGGAACTATATACGTGTAGGGTAACACGGATTTTGTATCATTTTGAAAATGTGTATTTGTTAAAACACCAGTGTAAAACAACCGTTTTTACAAGGTGGTATTTATCATTATGAAATTGAAAATGAATGCTGCATTTTGGGCCGGAGGCTTTTATTTACATGATATCTAATAAATCTTGAAATCTTGTTGTGATGGTGGTGTTGGTGGTGATGGAGGTGGTGATGGTTGTGTTGGTGATGATGGTGATGGTGGTGATGGTGGTGGTGATGTAGAATGTTGTAATGGTGATGGTGTTGATGGTGTTGAAGGTGCTGGTGGTGGTGGGGATGGTGGTGCTTATGGTGATGGAAGTTGTGGTGTTGGTCATGGTGGTCGTGATTGTAATGGTGGTGGTGGTGTTGATGGTGATGGAAGTGGTGTTAGTGGTGATGGTGGTGACGGTTGTGATGGTATTGTTGGTGGTGATGGTGGTGCTTGTGATGTTGTGGCGATATTGATAATTGTGTTGAAAATGTAGGGGTGATTATGTTGGTGATGTTTGGGTGGTGGTGGTGAAGGTGATGGAAATGGTGGTGGTGATGGTGGTGATGATGGTGTTGTGGAGTTGGTGGTTATGGTGATGGTGCTGGTGATAATGGTGGTGATGATGATGGTGATAACGGTGGTGGTGGTGATGGTGTTGCTGATGGTGTTGGAGGTGATGGTGGTGGTGATGTTGAAGGTGGTATTGGGGATGTTTTAGATGATATTGGTGTTGTTGGCTGTGGTATGTGTGGTGATTGTCCTTGTGATGGTGGTGGTGATGATGATGGTGGTGATGACGGTGGTGGGGATGGTAGTGGTGATGATGGTGGTGATGGTGGTGGTGGTCGTGATGGAGGTTGTTTAGTGACGGTGGTGGTGATTGTGATGGTGGCGATTTGGTGAAGGTTGTGATGATTGTGATGCTGATGGTGGTGGTGTTAGTTGTAGTGATGTTTTCAGGTAACTTTCTAAACGGTGATTAATACAGTACATTAAAGACAATGTCGGGCATCATCCTCACACCTTTTAACTGCAGTTATGAACAGGTTAAAGCAAATGGTGAGCAATTGAATCCTTTTGGCGAGTAAGTTGTGAAAAACAACAACCTTTAATGTACATGTATATTTCGATTTTCTAAAAAAAGGAATCAAGCGCCTTAATTATAATAAAGAGGCCTCACATGACAATATTATTTACGAATATTTCAAAGAAACAATCGATGTTATAGCCAGACCATTAGAAATATTATTTAACTACATTTTAGATACTAAACTATTTCCAAAAAGCTGGTCGTCCGGAGTGATTCTACCAATTTATAAACGCGGAGATGTTTCCGACCCTAACAATTACAGGGGAATCACAATGATAAGCTGCTTGCTAAACCTTTTACCGGGATTATAAATGAACGTATAAAATATTGGGCAGAATCATATGATATCATAACGGATGCACAAATTGGCTTTAAACCGAATTGTAGCACAGTTGACGCAATTTTTATCCTAAATGCTTTTATCGAGAAACAGCTACAAGTAAAAAATAGCTATTATGTTATTACGTCGATTACCGGAAGGCATATGACGTCATAAATAGGGGGCAGCTCTGGTACAAAATGATTCGATCAGGAGTTGATGGCAAGTGTATGACTATTATTCGTTCGATGAACAATGATGTGAAACTCCAAGTTAAACACATGGGTTCCCTTTCTGACCTATTTAGTAGCAACATCGGCTTATTGCAAGGTGAAATAACATCGCCGATCATGTTCTCACTTTTCGTGAATTAAATAGAATTCAGTCTTCAAAACGGATTAAACGCTGGTATAACACTTAATCAATTATCGGTTTATCTACTCCTATTTGCGGACGATGCAGTTATCTTCTCCGAAACCGAAGAAGGCTTACAGGAATCTTTAAACAACCTAGAAATATAGTGTAATAAGTGGAACTTATATGTCAATATTGATAAAACAAAGATAATGGTTTTTCGAAAGGGTGGCGTCATGAACAATAATTATAAATGGACATTCAAAGGTAATGAAATTGAAATAGTCAGTAACTTTAATTATTTAGGTATCGTCCTATCTAGTGGCGGATCATACATACCAGCCACAAATACCTTGTATGGTTAAGCGATAAGAGCAATGAATAGATTGTTCTCTATCACAAAAGATATGGAAGTCCCAATAAACATCATTTTCAAGTTATTTGATTCATATGTTGTGTCACTTTTGAATGATAACTGTGAAGTATGGGGGTTTATAACTGCCATTAAAGAAGCCTTTTCACAGATTTTGGCATTTTTTAACTTATTCATTAAATGCTTTAGATTGATAAATGTAAACATTGGATCGTAATAGCTTCAGTAAAAAATCAAAAATAAAATTTAAAAAAGGAAAAGAACATTGCCCGGAGCAGGATTCGAACCAGTGACCCCTGGAGTCCTGCCAGAGTCCTGAAGTAAAAACGCTTTAGCCTACTGAGCTATTCCGCCGAGTACACTACTTGACGTATTTTATACTTTATATAAGCAATCTTCGTAGTTTTACAAAATTTAACGACAAAAACAGAACTCTCCAAATTATTCAATCGTTTCGCGTTGAAAGGCTTTATAATTTTTAGGTGTTCAAATCGTCAAAAGATGCATATAATGGCAATATTAGACCATGGTAAATGTTCAGTATTACTGTTTCCTCACAAATATCATAACTATAACGAAAATTTGCGAATCTGAAACAACTTTTTTTCAATTTTGTCAATTTACCAAAGCGTGAAAAGATCCCTTTAATATTGAACGTGTTCACATAAAATTTTGTAAAAGATTGTTAAATGTAAAGATGTCAACTAATTCATTGTCATTGTATGCGGAACCCGGTCGTTTCCCTTTAATCTTTGGACGCTATTTAAGAATTGTTAAATATTTTCTAAAATTATATCAAACAAAGCAAAGTAACTGTCTTCTACACACTGTTATAAATATGCAAAGATCAGACATTGTTAAACGAAATAATACAGTAAATTGGTCATCAAAAGTTCGCGATATACTTAACCATTTAGGATTTGGAGATGTATGGTTATTCCCTGAATCTGTTAATATCGACCAATTCATCCCTTTATTAAAAATAAGATTGCGAGATCAGTATGAAGCTGAATGGAGGACTAACATTGATTCGTCACAATCTTTATACATGTCACCGTATTTAGATCTAATTGAAAACAAACAACATAGAAGGATTATTGCCAAAATGCGCCTCTCATCCCATAAATTGTAAATAATAATACATAGACATAATAATATTGACAGGAACGAAAGAATATGCCTCATGTGTAACTGTAATGATATCGAAGATGAGTACCATTTCATACTAACATGTCCGCAATACCTAGAAGAAAGAATCAAATATATTCCAGAATTCTATTACAAGCGACCTAGTATGTTTAGTATTAAACTTCTAAATAGTAATGAGAAAACGACACTTAGAAAGTTAGCAATCTATTGTATAACGTGTTTCAAAAAAAAAAGAAAATAATTTGTTTATTATCACATAATTTGTTAAGAAGTACTATAGCTTAAACAAACAATTGAGTGTACTATGCTCGTTACATGTTGTGATTAACCATGTATGTAACATGTAACTTTATTGTTGTTGTTGTTGTGTTCCATGTCACATTATAACTTGTAATTAGAGCACTCTCACTCTCCAGTGATAAGTGAATTATTAATTGATGTATGTAATTTGAACATTTTTACTATTTATATCCAGCACGCATGTCTGTAAAATTTTCATATATTTGTATATGACGATAAGCTTGTTATGCTTAAGTCAAAATAAATGTTCTGTTCTATAGCCTATTTAATTTTATCTATAAAATTTAATAAAGCCTTTCTCTTGCATATACATGTCTACATTCAATTTTCTCTTATGTATACATTACTATCTGTCATTAGACGCATACAGTCCCAAATAGCAATGATTGGCAGGACAGTTTGGTATATGTTTATATTTCGTGACCCTGTTAATTCAATAACATACTTTACAATTCTCTTTGTAAAATAGAAATTCCAGAATATGCACCATATTTATCATCTTTGATTACACGAATTGATGAATTTTGTTGATAGGCGTGTCTTTGGAAATCTCGAGGTCTGTTTCATAAATCGTGTTCACAAAACATTTTAGCACGAGATAAGAATTCATAATCGCTTGGTTTGTACGTAGAAACTCATGCTTATATCGTCGGTATTTTCTTTAAGCTAGCGGTAATTATAAGTGTAAAGTGCTATGCAAGATATTTTCAAATATAAACCATGTAACTACGAACATGCATTCGTTGAAACTAAATTAGATTTTAAATTAAAACCCACAAAACATTGCATCAAAAGTTAAAATCCGTTGTACCGTTCAATGCTCTCTTCAAAGGCAATGTGAATAATAAATACCTGACCATAAATAACCGTTAACACATTAGAAAATAATCTCGAGAATGAACGAACAATAACATTGTGGGGCTCATTTCATACAACTTTAAGGTGCGCCCGTAGCAATGACTTGGCTTGCAAAAATGAAATAAGTATAAGCTCTTTAAGTGTGTGCATTATGTAAGACTTTATAACTTATGGACAGCTTAACAGTCGAATACTTTAAAATTTGACTGACGTTGTCAGTGAATAAAAGTTCTCACACAATTGTTAAGCTAATAAATTACTTTAATTAAACGATGTCATGCTAACATATATTCAATTGAATCTGCATACCAACGAGAACAAATGCGAAAATGATTTTCAAAAAAGCAATCGTTTGTCCTTTACTGTTTTATTGAAGCATAAACGATTAACGGTAAACACACGTCAATTCAAACATGGGTTTTCGTAAAATTAACATTGAGACAAAATACCAAAAGGGAAATGAATTGTTTGTTATGTGTTTTAATAAGTGAAACGAAAAAAAGCTATACAGAAATCAACTTTTTTTCTGTTTTTTATTTTTGTTTCAATTATTTGAAAACGGGATAACGAACTAACGTGTGTTGACAATACGGTTCCGTGTATATACAGTCTCTATTGTTCGTTTAGCATTCAAATAAAAACTTTACAATAAAAACAGCAAATATAAATGTGTATTCTGATTTTCCAATTAGCCGAAGCAAAATCAAAATACAGAAAACCAAAGCGTTTTTTGTATTGTTTGTTGTACTTATTATAGAACACACCACGAACATGATTCCCATTCATATTTCATTTCGATCTTACTTCAACAGTAGAGTTGGTAATAAAAATGATTTTATAACCCATGATAAGTTTAAGGTTCATGTAGAGGCTTCAGTTTGAAAAATGTGGGACCCCTAGCATTGAACTCAAATTTGACTAAACGAAGAGTGCCACATTGAAAATGTTTACATATTTGCTTAAAAGTGTGGTTTTCCTTCAAACTGCTACCAATTTTGTGCAGCAAAGTCTCATACCATCGACAAAAAATAATCAAAATACTAAGCGATTTTAACACAAAAATAGACATTATTTTCAAAACTCTAAATGATGTTTATTCAACGTATTTCGGCGGAAAATTATATAACCAGTTAATAATATCGACATTGATGAGGGCAAGTTACGCTTAAATAGTAATTTTTTTTACATATCTAGAAATATCAAAACTCGAACACATGTCATTTCATGACGATGGGGGCAGCCATTTTTAGATTAATAAAATTGAAAGAAACATGCTAAAAACTCACTCATCGCCTAATTGACATTCCAAACGGTTGACGATGACAAATGCATTGGATTGTAATCTTTCCGTTGATGTGTGCAAACTGCATGATCAGACCTCATAAACACTCCAAAAAAATAACTTTGTAAGAAGCATTTCGCCAATGTTTACAATTGTTGTCGAATCACATGTACTTGTATTATTGCGCACAAAATAGTACGCTTACAGACTGACAGAAAGATCGATACGAAACTCCGTTCAATTTATCACGGTATACTATTTTATTGATAATATATAATAATAATTCGCTTCAACAACCTAAATGTAAAATAATTCTTTTAAACGAAGTTTTTAATAACGAAAGTGGAAACAACGGAAGTCGGATGGATATTATATGACATGCACTTCGGTACAGAAAAAACAATACAAATACACTAAAAAAAGACGTGTGGGGAAAATTTTCATCTGGAAAATATTTGAAATGGTGTAAGTGATTATATTTCTGTGTGATCATTTCTGTTATTAATAGCGATCTCTTCCTGATTAATGTTAACAGTTGTTTTACAAGTCGCGACCAACTCTCAAAATAATGATGTGTTTTCTCAGGTATGTGTATACACACACCAGGTTTTCTTACTACTTCACGTGATTTCGACCGATTTGTAATGCACGTTTTTTCTACGGAGCACAGCGAGTGCCACGCTTTCAAAATGGGTAGAAGGAATCGATATACAAATGTATAAAAAGATTCGGTTTGCCAAAAGGAACACATTATTCAAAACGGTTCAAGGACAGTAGTTTTTCAGGAAGGAAGAAAACACTATTATACCTAGCTGTGTATTTCTATGTAAAACTATGATTTCTAGAGTCGTCTGCACAAAACTCATAAAATCTTGTTATTGATGAGCAATATTTCCTTTTATCACAATTCTACCCAGCCAAACCTATTTCTTTATATTTATGTACAATTTTATATGTCGTCTGCAATTTCTTTCAATTTGAGATGGTACAAAATTTTCCATTAGGTTATATCAAAATTGTTATGCCCTTGAAATAGAATGGTGACTCTTACTTACCACCATACCTGGATTTTTAAAAAGTAGTTCAGTTTAGTTATTTTTAGAATTTTGTTTAGGAAAATTATCCAAAAAATGCAGTTGAATAATAACTCATTTGTTGTTTTCTGACAACAATTTTCTGTGAAATGTTGCTAACTTGACCTTGTATATGTATATTGCTTTGTATTTATTCAACTTACGGTAGTGCATATCCTTTCTAACTTTAGATTGAGATTTTGTAAATTAGTGCACAAATGTATTGGTTTTAAACAAAAATATGAATAAAGCAAAAAACTATTGAATGTCAAAAATGTGTTTATGTTATTCTATCCGTCTTTACCTTTAAAATGATATATAGTTTGACCATATTGTACCACATTGAATGAAGAAAAAACAAATCAAAGTTTTAATGAATTTTATCCCTCCCATGAACCTTAATGTATTAATTGACGACAACGATTATGAACCCGACTGTACTCCATTACGGGCCTCTGTTGATCGTTCACATAATAATCATGGTGTTAAACTGCTAGATTTGTGTAAATCTCTTAACATTCGTATTGTTAATGGCCGTGTTGGCAAAAGTAATAATTTTACATTTTTGTCACACAACGGTTCATCTGGTATTGATTATGTTCTGTGCAGTGAACGTCACTTTTCATTGATAGGGGTTTTAAATATTGGTTCATTTAATGAGCGGAGCGATCACGCACCGATACAATTAACACTGCTGTGTAATACGTCCAAAAATTGTTATGATAGTTACTCAGAAACTAAGTATAAATGGAATGATGCGTTTTTACAACACTTCCGATTTGGTTTAAATGCTAGTTTACCAAGATTAAATTCGATTGTTCAAGATATAAGCTATGACAATAGGCAGTCAATAAATAAGGCTCTGAATGATTTTACCACTGTTTTACGCAACGTTGCGGACCCATTGTTTTCTAAACAACGGATTGTTACACTCAAATGTTGTTTTGATAATGAATCTCCTATGAAACATTCTGATTGGTTTGACACCGAATGCAAACGTATTCGCAACGAATATCTTGAACATCTGAGTCGTTTTAATGTTTGTCCGTCGGACTTAAATAAGGCACAATTATTCTAAAGTAAAACAAGATATAAAACGTTTATACGCAAAAAGAAGTCATTTTTTTATTCGCGTAAAATGAATGAAATTCAAAACCTAAAAAAATGTAAACCAAAAGAACTTTGGAAATACTTTAGAACACGAAAAGAAAATTTTAATAATAATTTATCATTAAACGAGTTGAAAGATTATTTTTCATTCATGAGTAACGAAATAGTTGAGTGAACAAATGTTCAGGCGGAAGCTTTTTGTGAAAGTAATGATTTTAATATTCCCAACGAATCTTTCCCCGAGTTAGATCAACCTTTTACCGTCAACAAAATTGTTTCTGCAGTTACATCTTTGAAAAAGAACAAAGCGTATGGTAGTGATTGTGTTCTGAATAAATATTTTATCGAAAGTATTGATATTTTGTCAGCACATTCATGTGATTTTTTTAAATTCTATACTTAATACAGTTTTTTTCCCTGACAATTGGACTGAAGGTATAATAATTCCGCTACACAAAAAGGGTGATAAAAACGATGTGAATAATTATAGAGGTAATACTTTAGTTAGTTGTCTAGAAAAACTTTTTACAACCGTTTTAAACAAGCGAATAGAGCAATTTTGTAGCGAAAATAACACTATTTCGGACGCACAAGTCGGATTTCGTAAGGGACGATCAACTGTTGATGCAATATATGTACTTATGTCTATTGTTAAAAAATATATACATGAAAATAACAGATGATATGTTATTTTTGTTGATATGATGAAATGTTTTGGTTCTATTTATAGAAATGGCTTATGGTTTAAATTGTATAATGGTGGAATACGTGGAAAGCTTTTAAGAATTATAAAAGATATGTATCAGCATGTTAAATCTCAAGTTAAATTGTGTTCTAATTTTCCCGATTACTTTGAATACGCAGGTGGATTACGTCAAGGTGAGGTATTGTCACATCTTCTGTTTTCTATCTTTGTTGAAGATTTGGAGTTGTTTTTGCAAAAGGATACAAATTGTGGCCTTATGTGTAATGATATTGTTTTAATACTTTTACTCTTTGCAGATGATATGGCAATTATAGGTTAAACACCATATGAAGTACAGCAACATTTAAATATTTTAAAAACATATTGTGACACGTGGGGTCTAAGGGTAAATACTTCAAAGACAAAAATCATTGTTTTTCGTAAACGGGGTGGCTAACGGCATAATAAAAGCTGGACAAACAATGGGGAAAACATAGAAGTTGTGAGTGATTTTAACTAATTAGGAACAGTCTTTAATTACACTGGTAAATTTATCTTAAATCAAGAGCATCTAGTTGGAAAAGCGTTGAAAGATATGAATGTTCTTTTGTGTAAGTGTAAGGAATTTGACTTAAGACCTAAGACAATGTGTCAGTTATTTAATGCCTTTGTGAGTCCTATTTTGAATTATTCCTGTGAGGTTTGGGGATATACTAAGTCAAAGGAACGGGAAAGAGTGCATCTCAAATTCTGTAAGCGGTTATTGAATGTTAAAATAAATACATGTAATTCAGTCACATATAGTGAATTAGGACGATACCATTTGTTTATAAATAGGTATTTTAGAATGATTAAATACTGGTTGAAAATTATAACCTCAAACAATATAATTATTAAAACTATTTATTCACAATCTGTAGCAGATTGTTATAACGGTCATTTGAATTGGGCCGCAAATATCCGAAAATTGTTAACAGAATATGGCTTTGCATATATATTTGACAATCCTAACGTTATCGATCAGGATAAAGTTTTGAATGAATTTAAAACCCGTATTATAGACACTTTTAAGCAAGAAACTATGTCTAAAATAGAAAATAGCTTGATGTTAAATCTATACAAGTTTTGTAAACAATAACATTACTATGAACCATATCTAGATATTTTGTCCAAAAGTAATCTTTTTTTTTAGCAAACTTAGATTAAACGGACTTCCTCTAAATATACAAATAGGCCTTTATAAATAAATTCCTAGAGAAGAGAGATATTGTACCTTCTGCAACTCTGTTATACTGAAATTAGAAAGACGTATATTAAACAATATTACTATGTTAAACCTTCTATATTTAAATTTACACAACTTTTGACCTCATGTAATAAGACAAATATAAATAATCTGTGTAAGTTTTTTAAGGAAGCTCTAAACTACAGAAATGCACTTAATTATGTTAATTACTAAAACATAGTTCATCTCCGAATAAGTTCTCGAGTATGTATTGTTTAGCAAAAACATGTAAGTTCGTATAACTCTTTCATTTAATGCTATGTCATGTTGTTTTATGTATTATACATGTTTATGTATCGAAGACGATGTACATGTACAAGTCTTTAACAAAATGTTCTGTTCTGTTCTGTTCTTAATGTTTGGTCCTGATATGAGCAAATGGTTTAATGTTTTATATAAGGATGATATCTCAGCAGTAACTCAGTGCGGGTCCTTATCTGAGTTTGTTTTCAAAAACAACGCGGATGTCGTCAGGGGGATCCCATCAGTTGTTATATTTTTATTTTATGCGCCGAAATTGTTTGTCTTAAAGTTACGGCAAATCCCCAAAAAGAAGGAATACAAATCAATAATACTGAATTAAAGTTACTACAATTTGCTGATGACACATATTGTTGCCTGAATCGCTTTGCAGAATCCCTTAAAGAAACCTTAAACGAATTGTCGCTTTTCACATTGTGCTCTGGCTTAAAGCTAAACATTGAGAAAACTAAAGTGGATTGGATAGGAAACATAGTTTCAGTTTTGAAAGCATCAGAACTAGATGGAATTTACAGTGGAACCAGCAGACTTTCGATATACTTGGTTAAACTGTAACTGTACGACAGACACGGCTCAAATGCAATTACGGAAATAGCGTCGCTTCAATCTAAGCACACTATTATCATATAAACAATCGTGGTTATGAAACTAATGCGACTGTTATTCCTTGAGCTCATGAATCAATTATCATTAGAAATGACTGAAATGCAACAGTACTGCAGAGATCTCGCCGCAGCATCCGACCGTATAACCACTTATGACGTGAACTACAAACGCTAAAAATTGAAAGAGCAATTTACCCGAGCAATACATAATAAGCCAACCTTGTCCCCGACGTTGTCAAAACAGAATGATCAATTCATGCTGATAACAAAGAACGAGGCATTGCCTGCCTGGTACACATAACATTCGAAAAAGACCAAACGCAAGCAAACAAGCAAAAGCAGAAAGACGCTGACATATTGAAATTATCACCGCCGAAGGGAATGCTATACTTATGATTGTTACTAAACAATATAACCAAGGCACCACAGCATGTGTACAAGATACAACAACTGAAAACGTTTGACCCTTTCAAACGAAACATGTTACCAAACCAAAATTTTCGAATAATTTTCCATTAACAGTCGAAAATTACAACATGCATAGCGGACAAAGCGCAAAACCATACACGCTGAGCGTCAATAAAGCAAATCTGGAAACACCAATATCCAACGTGTTCGCCCAAGCTGCACACGCCGTTTCTATATTGGTGGCATATCATAAAACTCTAACTATGCCGACCTTAAATAGGTCTAGCTGCTTGAATATCATTCAATCAGAACGATCAGCATCGTATAGAGAATAGAGACTTCTGGTCCACAAACATATATTGTAGACGTTGGTACTCACAAAATAAATGGGACGCTTTGCTCCATACGGAAACTGAAATGCAGAATAGTGCATATGATGCACACATTTAACTGCCCTACCGATACCCATACAATGACTTAAATACAATCGACAAATCATTCGTGCAATGTTCACAAATGGAACGTTCGCGGCATCATGTCGTCGGCAGGTAGTCTCGGGCACCTTCTTGATAAACACATGGTAGATATTGAAATCATGACTGAACACAAGCTGATGAAAAAATCACAACGCTTCTTTGAAACAATATATGCAAACTACACGGCTCATTCCCTCTGCGAAACGGAAGTGACGCCACTTTCTAGATGCGACAAACGGTGAGTCGCAATATTATTTTTAAAGACGTTGTCTTTCTCCAGCAAAACCATCAACTGAACTGAACTTAAAATATATATGCTGAGTTATGTACTGGAAAAAAACATAACCAATCTTTCCTTTTGCAGTATATTTGCCGCCTGTCAATTACAAAATTGAAGATTAAATTGAATAAATTTATTGTTTGCAATAATTAGTAAACCGGTTTTCCAACGAAGGTACATTCTCATATGCGGTGACATGAATGCCGATTTCACGAACTAATAATCTCATCAGTACTGATCAAGTGTTCTTGTCAAGTGTTCGGCAAAGAGGAAATCTTTCTTTCCCGTATAATTGTACGATCCTTTGATGTTTCGTCCTGCTCTGTATGGAAGCTCCTGACCAGCTTTGCTATTTTTTAATGGTCTGGGTTTTGATAACGTCTGGTGTTTCCAGTAGAGAGTAGAGGACTTAACAGACATTACAATCAATTGCAGCATTAGTTGTTACAATGTTTTATAGTTATTTTGTTAACCTATTATCATTACTTTAAAAAGAACTTAAAACATGATTGTTAAGTGAAATCACATCATCTTAATATGTAAGAAATAAATTATTTACTGTTACAACAACATAGACTACTTAATATCTACACATCAAACAAAACAAAAAACCTGACTAAAGCTTACGAAGGCACTCAGTTGACTTTATACTCTCTTTAATGGATGTGCACACACTTAAAACATACTATACCATTGGATGCTAATGTTTTGTCATATTCAGTTTACAACTTTTTGTTAAAACATTGTTAAAAATTATGTTTGTTCTAACATGTTTCCAGTATTTGATGTCAAGTGACAGCCTTGTACACTACACCGATTTATTAAATAAATGTACTAGTAATAAAAGAAAAATTCTAACTCAGCAGATACAAAGCAAAAGATGTTAAGAATCCATATAACATGTAAGAAGTAAAACATTTAAAGCATGGAATGCACTTGGTTTGAGAAAAAAACAATGTTGAAGCAGAAAGAAAGGACAGGTGAAAATAATTAGTATTAAGGGTTGCTGTACTCTAAATTGTACGCCACTAACCGCTAAAGATATAGTACATTAGTGAATAGTACAATGTAACAAAAGTGTGAATATGTAAAAAGTTAAGAAAAGCCACACACCAAATACTTACACTTTTGCGATATAAGCACTCACCATAACAAAAGATACTTACCTTAGCCATTCTTTTAATATAACTGTTTCCCCACATAGAAACGCACATTTATTTTGAACTTGTTGCTTAATTGTGTACACGTTTATTTTAATTTCTTTTATATAAAAAGTGTTTCTGGTTGCTGTGTTTTAATATTAATGAAGAATAATGTGGGAGAAACACTTAAACACTTACTTTAAATATATTAGCTACTGCAACATAAGTTTGAAGTAAAAAAAAATAGATTAACATATACTGATGAGAAAATCTACATCAATACACAAGTAAATTTCTTTTTTGTTCAAAAAGTGTTCAGATATGAGATTTTCATCTTGCTATTTAAATAAATATGTCACATGTTCAATTTCTCGCGCTCATCTTGTTTGTTACAGCTATATGTGTAATTTCTAATTTCATTTCAGTAGCAATTAAATGAAATGTTCAAAAACATACCTTTCTCAGTTTCAATTTGTTGTGCCTCTTTCAGCAGTTCCTCATCGGTCATCTCCTTGTAAGCAGCTGATGTAGGGGACACCTTTTCTATATATGAAATTGAACCATGTTGGAATACAAAATATTATTAATAACTGGTGTATCAATTTTAGCTAAAATTGGACTGTCATCAAACATTTAAATGGATACTCTTTCAATGGATAAAACTATGTGACATTGTTCTCCTGGTTTATAACAAAACGGTCTTGCAAAGTAAGCCAGCATGAACCTTTACACACAAATATGCAAGGTACAAAACAATTTTGTCTTCACACCAAAATGATGAGTTTACCAGTAATTATTTTTCATGTTTTTACATAAGCAAAATATATGTTGCATAGTGTGTAGCTATACAAAAATGTACCTTTTGGCTTTGACTGTCTTTTTGAATTGATCATTTGGACGCCCTCTTCAAACAGCTCCATATACTTCTTAAGAGCCATCTTGTTCGCATACACCTTATTGTGTGAGGGCTCGTCTTTTTCGGTGTCAGCCACAATAAACCCAGCATAACCAGGTGAATTTTCCAGGAGCCACTTGAAGGTCTTACCTCTGCAAAGTTGCAAAGTTATGTTTTCGCTAACATTTTATTTTTCCACTTTACAAATTGTGTACACAAAAAAGAATATTCACTTCTTTTTGACGATGCTGCGAAGCATCGTCTTAGTTATCATATCATGAAAAAATTCTTCACAAGGGCAACCTATGTAAAAGACCGAGCCAGTCCGATTGAGATAGCTCGATTTTTCTAATCGGCATACCTCGCTGATTATCATAGATAAAGGTATAGGAAGCACAGCTATAAATAGGATAGCGTATTCTGGGAAAAGATTTAATAATACTTTGAAAACGTTAATTTTAAATCAGTTATATTCAATCCATTATATGTTTATAGATCAATGAAACAACTATGCATTTTCTGTATTGTATTTGACATGTGTCGTGATTCAGTATATAAACTGCGAATCAAAACGTGTATAATTAACTTTCAACGCGATCATGAGTGTAAAGAAAAGAATTATTTCGAACCTGCCATTGTAAACGTTCTAGCGACTATGGTATATAAACAGCATAATAGCCGTATCATATCTGTGATACTCGCTCTTCTGCATGCTTTCTCATTTTGCATATTTAATAAACTTTTCAAACATAAATTACAGAGCCACATCAGTTCACATACTATGTTTGACAATTCATTCGTTTGTTGGATATTGTTTGCTGTTTTAAAAACATATTAGGTCATATCGCGGAGATTTAGTTAACCTTACCATGTGTTCATGGGCGAACTCACGTATTCAAGTGCTCTTACGACTATGTGCTCATACCCACTTTCGATCGGGAATCATCATGAAATTATTGCCGTACTCAGCGAACAAACATGTCTTAGCTTATTGAATTAGAGAAAAAGAACAATAATCAAAAGAGAAAAAGTATATGTTCATGCACATGGGATTGTGAAATGACGTCCGTACACATAGCATCATTAACTTAGGAAAGGAAACAACGAAATATAAAGTTTGGTATGATATACATGTGAAATTAAAGAGCATGGTGTAATTAAAGAGCATGTCAAGTTTTGAATTTATATGCTGAGACGTAATGTTATAACCCACAAACGTTTTACTGTAACAGATTTTTAAGACAAGTGGTACAGAAAATAAACGTTGAATACCTTTTTTAAAAGATATTTCTTGTTATATTGGATCGAGAATGTAACCCGCCTCCCAGTTTCGCTGAAAGGATCAAGTTCCCCACGGGTACTACTTCCCCGTACCCGCATTTTTTTTTTCGTACCCTACATTTTTCGTACCCATTTTTTTTGTACCCAATTTTTTTTTCGTACCAAAATTTGTGCTCGTAACCAAGTTTTGTTTCGTACCCAATTTGTTTCCTACCCAATTTTTTTTCGTAACCAAATCTTTTTACGTACTTAATTATTTTTTGGCATAATTTTTGTACCCAAAATTTTCGTACCCTTTTTTTCCTACCCAAAATGTTCGTACCCACATACACAATTGTGGTGACGTAAATACTTTTAAATAGATGCTTTTATATCAATCCTCTTCAAAAGCATCGTCACACCAGTACTGTCAGTACTTTGATTAAAGTAACCAGTGCAAAGATATCAGTCCTGCCAGATATTTGTCAGGCATTGTCAGTTTTTGTCTGTTTTGTATGACTGTCTAACAGGTTTAAAAGAATCTGATCAGTTACGAAAGTAAACTACTGAACAGAGATAAGGTAATATAAATAAATGGAACTGTGGATCACCTAAACTGGCCAAATTCAATTTTGAAACATCCCATTACGTGCTTCTGGTTTTTAAAATCTCCCCCACTCTGCTTGCACAGCTCCACTGCCTCGTCTTTTACAATGACTGCTTTCCGTGCTGGCATCCACTGTACATCTTTTGCCTTTATAGTCCTGGCTTCTAGCGTGTCAGTCATCACCAGTTGCCCATCGATCTTCTTACGGAATAGAGGTTCCATCTTGCAAAAGATAGAATACTCTGCATGCAACTAAATTCAAATAAAGATTAATTACTTATTGTAATAAGAAGTTTCTCTGTCTATTTATATAAAATATCAAAGAAAAATAGAGTACTATTACTATTTGGTGATAATTTAACTTTAAACATAAAACCCAGTAATGAAACCAATAACTTTCCATAAACCACTTCCTCTCACTGACTCCAATCTCTACCGTTAATTCCAGACTGTAAAACTTTTACCAACCGTTCATCTCTAATCATAAGCCTTACCTCCACTCCATACTCACTAACCAATCATACATTACCTTTTATTTCTTGCTCCCAATTGCCTTATATCAATTAGCATATATCAATTAGCACTTACTGACTAAGAATCTTTAGATGTGAAGTTCAAAAGGTTACTTAATAAAAAGCAGATGTGCAAAATACATGACTTAATTATAAGGAAAGTGTTAAGTAAAACAGCTAAGGACTTTTCATACACACACATAACACAATGTACTTAATATCTCGTCAATGATGTAATCAGAAATAAATTAATTATTACAAATATTAGACAAGAAACTTCTTGCATCCTTCCAATGTTCCTAATCATTTCAAGACCTTAATCTGCAATGACCATGGAAAACATAATCAGTTCATCGTGTTCTACTTTGATTAACCTAGCTTGCGGGCTATCAGCAATCAGAATTTTTCTATCATTTCAACACCGGATCCATCTTTGCAATAAAACATAAACATAGGAACTATTTATACTATTTTTTGGGGTTGAGTTGTAATTAAAACAATCACCTATTGTGATATTTAGATAATATACCTTAAAATTCTATTTCATATGCTGTAAAGCAATATAATATACCCATGTTTACACCTATGTCTGATTATTTTACGTTAAACTTTAATCTGTATACCTCCGTATCCGAATATTTTCTATCTGGATTCTACACTTACAAATGTTTTTCAAGATATGCGTGATATGAGTATTTAACTTAATACGCTTACATGTTCCAATTTCAAATTACCTTTTTTTCTTTCACAGAAGATCATAAATATTCACACAAACTATCCAAAACAGGACTTTTATTCGTTGTTTTTGTTGTTCATTCTAATTATATGCTATCAATGTAAGTTTGCTCTAGAAGTATTTCGACGTTATCAACACTGTGTCCTTTGTTGCAGTGTACTATAGACCGTTCCAGAATTTAGTCATTACCCAATTATCTCCCCTGAATACTCTCCGCGTCCGCCATTACACTGCTGCTAAAGGAGGCAGTCTACAGTTTTGTAGCCATATTTGCGCATTGGCCCCTGTCAATTTCCTGAACTTCAGGTATATGACCTTAACAAAATTGTTTTTTTGACTCCAGGAGCTTAAACGTAAGTATAAATGGTCAATATTCTAGCAATTTCACTTGTTTTCAGTAATTCGAAACTAAGTGACCTGGAATTTAGTCAACAACAACAACACGCTGAGTGAGAAGTAAACACATGTACTTCCTGCTTGAAGCAGGCGGCATTTGACAGATTTCAACGGTGGGTTTAAATAAGTTAAAGTGCAAAAAAAGTAAACGGTAATGACCCATTTTGTTTGGCTCAGTTTGAAAGCATTTGCTGTGATGGTGCAAAGCAAGTTGTCCACTGTGTGCGTATTGTTACCCGGAAAGATAAAAGTGATTGCCGGGTTTATCTGAAAATGGGTTTTTACGGTCAAGTTCCGAGACCTCCGAAAAGGTCTATTCTACCCCAGATATCAGTTTAAAGTGCATTTTCTGTATTGTTTTGTGCTTTATTTGCAAGCTGTTGATGAGCTGCACTGAAAATTGTCTGAATCTATTTTCAGGTTGTGACTGAAGGCCTTGTTTTGAGGGTGTTTTGCAGACCAGTGGTTGTCGGCCTGGGGATTTTCAAGAAAAACTGTAGACTGCCCCCTAACAACCGGTAACATATATAAGAGAGCACCGATTATTCAACGGATGAATTTCTTTCTTAATTCTAAGGCCGTCATGACATCACCTTGGTTGTATGAAATAAAGTTTTTCTGCCAGGGGAGATGTTACGTAATTGTTATGACAGAAAAATGTTTTGAAAAACATGCATTTTTATGTATTTTTCTAGGAAAACTAACACATTGACACACTAAAAAAGCATTTAATTAAATTAAATGCAATATTTTTCATTTGATTATTTGCATCAATCTTAAAATCGTGTAAGCCTTTGCATTCCAGTGTTTAATTGCCCCTTTGTTCTGCATAATCCGATTATCTCGTTTTGATCAGATATTGTCCAGACTTAACTAACAACATGGTGTAATAAACCACACTGGGTGGCAGATGACAGTCTGGTCATTAAACACAATTGATGATGCCACCATGTCTCCTCTTTCTGGTAGTATTTAGCAGTCATCTGGTTGGATAATTTACCCCCGACATACTTAACAGTTGCGTACATTAGATATGTTACATATTGTACAAATTAAAAGTTATGTCCGATATAGAATATCAGAAATTGTACACCGTAAAGATACTAGCCCGTTTAATTAATAAAAAAATAAAGTATTTAATAATTATAAAATTCACGTAAAAATATTTAACGTATTTAGAGGGTATCGGTTAATTAAAACTATGTCATTCCGTATGAAGATTTAATGTTACGGCATGCACGAACGACATCATAACAACAAGAAATTACATTTGACACCAACAGAGGAAAAGCAATGTTTAAAAAAACAATATGTATATAAATATATGTGTGTTAAAATGTTAGATATTTGTCACTCATACTCACTAGTAACGAGCTTTTAATACACATGAGTTCACCGCTCAATTGGCATAATGTGAAGTTGTGTTTTTTAGTTGTATGTTAATATTCCTCAATAGCGTCATTCTTTGTACAAAACCCATCAAATTAAAATTACATGTAAATACCGTCATGCACTTCGCTTTTAATAGGGCTTTGTAGTACGTTTATTTTCAATGCACACCTTACACTTTCTATCACTCACGTGTTTATCACACTAGCGAACTCATGCCATTGATAATTATATTTTTATAATTAGATGTATTACAATTGTAATTTATTTAAGCTTTTGCAAAAAAAAAACACAACAATACGGCTTATGCATAGAGCTCTTTGTTGTGTCAAATTGTCGGCCTTTCAGTCTTCAGGTAATCTTAACTTTGATGCTAATGCCGCGTTTTTTTAAAGATGCAAATAAATGTATTAATAAATTCGTTTTGCACTAAATAATATATTTTTGAAATATTATTAAGGTGTTTTTTTTCCATAAATTGACTAAACAAGTGTCGTTATCCATATGTTTTGCGTTACTGCACAGACCTATAAAATAGATGTTTTTAGTATTTTAGCTGTATAGCTGTAACATGATTTCAAGATGAAAATCTATTCACCTAGATATATTCAAATTCTCTTCATATTCCGTATAATCACCTAAAAGATCGTCAAGATCAATATCACTCTCTCATGATAAAAAGTTCGGTTTTTTACGTGACATATTTCCAGCTCACAAAATTTAATTTAAATCCAAACAACAATTTTGTTTATCTCTGACTTAAATAAGAACAAGAAAAATAATGGAAGGCGTATCAAAAATATCATACTTAATATACTATGTTATGATTTTAGAATATAGAGTTTTACCAATTAAGACCAATTACAAACAATTAGCGGTTACAGTAATTAATTTCGCGAGAATCTTTAATATGTTTTAATTAAAATATAATCTACTTGATGTTGCGGCTATTAAAATCAACACAACAATACATGCGTGAATTATTTGTAACAAGTTAAAAGTAAAAAGTCTAATCAAAGACATAATATGAGTGAATGAACCGGCAAATTTTCGCCGATGATCACCACTTGATTACACACACACAAAACAAATACACGAAAGCATTTTAAACATTTTATTTTAAACAATCAATCTCAACTTCAAACAATCATTTTAACAACAAAAATGTGATAATCGCCTGAAAATAATTCATTAAGTAATTTATTTATCCGACATCGGCGAAGCGGGTATTCTCTACGTCTTTGGCTTTTTGAATCGCATACTCGCAGTAGTTAGCAGCAGTGTAATGGCGGACAGTCACGTGACTGACAATATGGCGGCGGTCACAAGGCTATTACATATGTTCATTTAATCTTTGATGAAATCGGAAGGTAGCATTCAAATAAGTGTTTTGTTTGTAATCTAAACGTTTCATTGCGCTGATCGAACCTAGGTTTCTGCAGCCAATTGTATAAATCTGGATAACTCTTATCCAGTGGATAACTTTTAGTTATCTTCATTTTTTTAAATAAGATAACCAAAAGTTATCCGCTGGATAAGAGTTATCCAGATTTATACAATTGGCTGCTGGTGTTATATTAACCGTTAAATTTTAAAATTGTATAATATTGCTTAATCGGCCGCAACAAACATATATTCCTCTGCTTTTAACACTCTTATTATAATCGTTTGGAAAATAAAGCTATGAAACGATGTTATACCATTGGTTAACACTACGATAAATTAAGTGTTTAAAGTAAACACATTGTTTCAGTACTCGTGATAATAACAGTTCAATGTATAATTCTGTTAACCTGACACAGGTGTGTTAAAAGGATGATCGTTTAATGATTTCAAAGGGAAACTACTGTTAAAAATACCAAACTTAACGTATCACAGCGGTTACTCCCCATATTGCACCTTGCGTTAACAGAACAGGGCATACTATTATTACACATAACACGGACTCTAGTCAATATACGCTCCGTGCACATAAACTTTACAGTTTCTAGTATTAAACAAAATAATACTACAACATACATGAATAAAGTAAGTTGATTTAGCAGAAATGTTATAGAATATTAATTGATGAACTTTACAGATAATTAAACAAAACAGGTTTTATATCGCATGTTAACAGTGTATCTATCTAAATATGGAACATTTTTAATACATGAATGTATTTATAATCAATAAAGTAAAACAGTTATTGTAATTTGGATGAGGATAAAATAAAACAATGCGATTCAAAACCACATATTACTTAAGTAGCAAAGGCACAATTACGAATTCCGAGTATGCTTAGTGTATATGCATACTATGTATCAGCATATAGTCTGTAATCAGTAAAATATAACAAAAAACAATAATGTCAAAATATAACAATAATTATATTTTTGAAGGAGCACACACTATACGTTTGAATCACAATCATATATTAAGGTATCGGCACTGTACCGGATTATACATAATATACTTAATGTGAATGCAATATATATATGTCCGAATGTACAATAAACAAAACATGTTTAAATATAGAATATCACATGATGTCATAATGTATTAAATATAACTTTTTATATAATGAATGTCCTTAACGCAAAATAGTAATTAACACAGCAACATCAAGCTCCAATCCAAATCGCAACGTAGTTATTAACGATGAAAAATGAAGTTCCTATCCTTAGCGCGACATTAGAAGGGATAGCGTAAAATTAACTATTTTCCTATTCGCAATTTAATTCAATGTTTAAAAAAAGAAAAGAAGTTCGGATATAAACAATTCAAAATAAAGTCCAAATCATGAACGCAGCATTGTCATAAACTACGCAAAACGAGGATCCGATCGTAAGATCAACATATTAAAACGACGCAAAACGAAGTACCCATCCTGATCGCAACATAGTAATTAGAAACGCAAAACGAAGTACACATCCCGATCGCTACATAGCAAGTAGCAATACAAAACGAAGTACCCATACTGATCGCAGTATAGTAATTAGCAACGCAAAACGAAGTACCCATCCTGATCGCAACATAGTTTAGCAATGCTAAATGAAGTACCAATCCTGATCGCAACATAGTGATTAGCAATGTAATACGAAATACCTATACTGATCGCAGCATAGCAATAAGCAACGCTAAATGAAGTTCCCATCCTGATCGCAACATAGTAATTAGCAACGCAATACGAAGTACCCATCTTGATCGCAGCATAGTAATTAGCAACGCAATACGAAGTTCCCATCTTGATCGCAGCATAGTAATTATCAACGCAATACGAAGTACTCATCCTGATCGCAGCATAGTAATTAGCTACGCTAAATGAAGTACCAATCCTGATCGCAACATAGTTATAATCAACGCGATACGAAGTACCCATCTTGATCGCAACATTGTAATTATCAACGCAATACGAAGTACTCATCCTGATCGCAGCATAGTAATAAGCTACGCTAAATGAAGTACCAATCCTGATCGCAACATAGTAATAAGCAACGCAATACGAAGTACCCATCCTGATCGCAGCATAGTAATTAGAAACGCTAAATGAAGTATCAATCCTGACCGACACATAGTAATAAGCAACGCAATACGATGTACCCATATTGATCGCAACATAGTAATTAGCAACACAATACGCAGTACCCATCCTGATCGCAACATAGTAATAAGCAACGCTAAATGGAGTTCCCATCCTGATCGCAGCATAGTAATTAGCAACGCTAAATGAAGTACCAATACTGATCGCAACATAGTAATAAGCAACGCAATACGAAGTACCGATCTTGATCGCAGCATAGTAATTAGCAACGCTAAATGAAGTACCAAGTACTGATCGCAACATAGTAATTAGCAACGCAATACGAAGTACCCATCCTGATCGCAACATAGTAATTAGGAACGCAATACGAAGTACTCATCCTGCTCGCAACTTAGTTATTAGCAACAGCAATACGAAGTACTCATCCTGATTGCAGCATAGTAGTTAGCTACGCTAAATGAAATACCAATCCTGATCGCAACATAGTAATTAGCAACCCAATACGAAGTACCCATCCTGATCGCATCAAAGTAATTAGCAATGCAATACGAAGTACCCATCCTGATCGCAGCATAGTAATTAGCAACGCAAAACGAAGTACTCATCCTGATTGCAGCATAGTAGTTAGCTACGCTAAATGAAGTACCAATCCTGATCACAACATAGTAATTAACAACGCAATACGAAGTACCCATCCTGATCGCATCAAAGTAATTAGCAACGCAATACGAAGTACCCATCCTGATCGCATCAAAGTAATTAGCAACGCAATACGAAGTACCCATCCTGATCGCAGCATAATAATTAGCAACGCAATACCAAGTACTCATCCTGATCGCAACATAGTAATAAGCAACGCAAAGTGAAATACCCATCCTGACCGAAACATAGTAATTAGCAGCGCTAAATGAAGTAACCATCGTGATAGTAACATACTGATTAGCAACGCAACACGAAGTACCAATCATGTGCGCAGTTTAGTAATACATAACGCAAAGTGGAGTATTAATGTAATTAAAATATACATTTGATAATAATGAAAAAGATATCTTAAAAAAGATTATAAGACCTGATTCCAACCTGTGAAATTTAATTAATTTAACAAAGCATTCCACTGATGCACTGTTTCTTCTCAGTTTGATATATAGAGAATAATAGGTTGGTGACGTGGATGGAGAGAAAAACTTGAATAAAAGTGTTGTCAGCCCAGGAATTCGAATCTGAATCTACTGTTGGCAAAAGACAATGCGCTACCACTTCGCCACGCAGCTTTACTATTTGTCGGAAGAAGCATAATCGCTATGCTTTAAATGAATGTAGAAGAAAGTAATAATGTTGACTGATTTTATTTTAGATAACTTAAGTGGTTCGAAAACGGATTCAGTTTTAATGTATCTTTAATTAAACTTTATTTACCATAACGGTTTTTCATTTTTATGTTGTTGTCCTATAAATTGTCATTCATTATTTTCATGTCACAACAAAATTGTGTAGACGTACCGACAGGAATGAAGCCCATAGTAATTTTTTAGATATATATGCTATAATAGAAACAAGGAGTGCAACATCTTTACTGTAAACCATGTAACTAGAATTTTTTTTAACGAATCAACTACACACCGGTTGTTTACGAAAGCTTATACAATAATTTATCAGGAAAAATTAACATCAGTACCATTGATCCAGCATTATTTCGATACCAGCCCTCAAAAGTTGACCCATTTCCAAAATCGTGTTTGGTCTGACATGTCGATCACTTAAAAGAGCTAAAACTCAATAACCAAGTCAATAAACGGTAGATAAACAGTTACTGTATGCACATTAAACATTTTTCAATCGGTTACAATACACATTGTTATCGAAAAAGTATGGTAAACACCATTTTATCGCGTCTTTCGATCCGCGAGTACAAAATCTAAACAGAAAAATTCTATTTTGTGACTGGGAAACCCGTTGATGACGTCAGAGATTTTGTAAACACAAAATACGATTGGTAGGTTTCTATCAATTTCTCACTCACCTTTTTACGGAGATCCTCGGGAAATTCCGCCCAACCAATAAAAAGAACGCATGCGAACACATTGCTTTATCGATTGACGTCAGAGGATTCCCACACTTCCTTCACAAATTAAACCTGTTGGTTGCTTACTTACACATCGGAGTGAAAACACACTTTTGATTGTGTGCGAATGACTATAAAATGTATTGTTATCAATTTATTAATGTTTATTGAACGGGAAATAACCGTTTAAATGACGAACAGTTATGTAATATTTGTGTTTCTGTTGTTTGAAACGATCGGAAAATGAAGCTTTGAAGCTTTATTGGACACTACGGTGTCCGACCAAAATGTTTTCCGTGAGTTTTAACTTCCGAGGGCTGGTATCGAAATACTGCTGGACCAATGGTACTGATGTTAATTTTTCCTGATAAATTAACATGTATATGTTGTTTTGTTTTGTGTGGATTTGTTTTTTGTTGACCGAGAGGTTGTAAATAAAACATTCAAAAAAGCAAAACATTGTGTTAAATAGTACTATTTGTAACCTACTGTTTATCAAGCGCTTAAGCACTATGATCGTTGTAACCACTGTACACATCGTGTTATACATTTACATAGCCAGTTGACATAGGATTTAACTGTATTTAATTTATGTGACATGATAAATAGAAAAATAGGTTGGTGAAGTGGATAGAGAATGATTATCTGGATCGTCGAAGGATCTTATCGGGTTCGCCTTCGGCTCACCTGATAAATTCCTCCGCCTTGCCAGATAACCGTTCTCCATCCACGTCACCAACCTATTATTCTCTATTTATCCTGTCACATGCCATTAAATCAGCCTGATAACCAGGTAACCTAATAACCCAAAAGTTATTAGGCTAGTTGACCACGTGACCTCGAATATCCGTCAGTCGCTCTGTTTCACTGTGAAATGACGTCATTTTTTGACGAAATGTCGTCATTATACATGTACCAGCAAATTCTCCGGTTAAACTATTTTACAATGTAAATGAACGGGGCAAAGGCATAAAATAAAAAGACAATTTGATGGACTCGGTGGAATGACATAAATTACATGATAAATAAAATTAGAGGTTGGTGACGTGGATGGAGAATAGTTATCTGGCTCGTCGGAGAGTCTTATCAGGTTTGCCTTCGGGTCAGCCGATAAATTCCTCCGCCTTGCACGATAACCATTCTTCATCCACGTCACCAAACTATTATTATCTATGTTCATTGTATAACGTAACCTGTGAAACATAATAAAGACTTGTTGTTCACAAGTATATTTAAGGCCTAAACAAATCTGAGCAGCGCGACTAAACAATAGACCGCGATATCAGACGATGAACAAATCGAATTCGCAATACGTTGCTTAATAACCCTTTTTTATTTCTTAGATCTAGCTTTAGATATTAAATGAAGGTTTTCTACAACATGTTTGCTATTTAAAAGATTAAAAACAGATGTGTGGTTTAGTGCACGCTCTTCAAACCAGATAGTGTATGGAATAATATGGATGACTGGTATTGAAATTAAAACAATGTTCTTATTTTAATTCTCTGGAACAAAAATTACAGTTTCCAAAATGCGTGAAATGGATCATTATCTTCTAGAAGACTATTTTGCCTAACGTCAGAGATCTGTTTATAATGTGTTTCGAAAGATGCTCGCATACACAAGTTCCAACAATGCTTGAACATAATGAAACAGTTAATACAGCCGAAACTTTCTTGACTTTTACGAACGTCAGTTCTTCGGCCATCAGGTTTCCAAGTGATCATCCGTTTGCAATAGCAAACGCAGTGCCGCTTTTTATTAACACGGTAGCGTTTTACGCCGTTCACCGAGCAAAGCGCACGCCGAGACTGTGCAGGTTTCATTCGCGCTTTCTAATATTTTGTCACGTGCTGACATCGCTGTGTTTCATGATTGAACAAAGTTTATACAATGCTACACTCAGAAGCTTATTTCAGGCGGCAACTGGAATATTAATTCCGGTCAAATTGATAACATTGGCCCTTATGAGTCTAGACCGCCTTATTCTGTTTGCCGACAATAGGATCTACATCCGTTATATTACATACAGCAGGGCAAGAAATGTATCTCTCTTCATTTGGATCATATTCGTTTCGTATATTTCTACAATCAACAGTTATTTCTGTGACCCACTTTCCTACGAATGGTCGGATTCTTGTATTACGCACTTGATGTACCAAGCCGGCGCCATTTGGTTTATTGTGATTGGTTTTTCATACACAGCTTACATATTTATAATATTCAGAATTAAAACAATGAGAATAATAAACGGCGGACCAGGCCGAGTTCAAGAACTGTTAGGAAGTCGAAGATCTGGGCGATCAACTGCGTTAGTTTGGTCTTATATGATATCAATTACACTGTCAATAATGCTGGTGGTCATAGTTTTTGTGATCAGATTTGTTACACACAATCATATTCAAGCAAAACTCTTTGTAAACTTGTTTCATTTGATCAACGCCTCGACTGATCCGTGCTTGTACGTGTTCTGGTTCCGACAATGCAAGATGGAGGTTCTTCAACTGGCCTCCATTTGTATGCCGAGGTTGAAACCACTTGTTGAAAGAATGCGGATAGAAATATTTAATATAGTAACATATGAACCTGCTCAACAAAATTGAAATCATTTGCCAGTATGTGAATCGATGTTGTATATGGCGATATAATTTCATGTATTAAAAAACTTAGCTGTAAAGTAATTTAAAACAATTTCCGATGAGAAAACGCATGTTCTTGTTATCCTCAATCTACAATGGCAGAAAGCGAAGATAAATTTCATTGACTTATTATAAAAGGCCATAACAACATGAATTAAACATTTGAAGGCAAGAAATTATTCATGTGTGAGAAAATGTTATATTAATATTCTGTTTGTAATGTTATAAAAACGAAATGTGTATAAATGTATAAACCTCGTAATGTCGTAAATAATGAGATATTGTTATATAAAAAGTTCAACAGTTTTCTGTTCCGCCATTGGCATTCGCGTATTGATAAAACATAGACGTACATAAAAACTAGAGTACAATTAAAATGCAAATCAGGAACGTGAGGTAATAAGTAAAAGTGTGCCAGATTTTTGTAATTCTGAAGTAGAAGATTTATGTGTAAATAAATAAGAAAATTCTGCATTTCCTGAACACCACATACCTTTATCTATTGAAGAGGTTAACAATGCAATAAAACGTATAAAACGAAATAAATCGCTTGGTAGTGATTGCATTTTGAATGAACAATTAATTGAAAGCATCGGAAATTTATCTTTGTGAGACTTATTTAACGGTATTTTTATATCGCGCATAATGGACATAAGGAATCATAATTCCTTTGCAAAAACGGTGCTGTTAATGATGTTGATAACTAAAGAGGGACCACTTAAGTTATATGCTTTTATACTACGATTTTTAACAAGAGCATTGGAACTTTTTGCAACGAAAACACTATTATTTCGGATGCGCAATTCGGATTTAGAATAACTGTTGATGCTATTTTTGTATCATTGTGTATTGTGTAAAATTATTTAAATAAAAATAAACGTTTATATGTAACATACGTCGATATTTTACATTTTTTACATTTTTTTGAATAGTATATACCGCAATGTATTATGGATGACATTTTTTAAATCTGGCATTCAAGGCAAATTGCTTAGAATAGTGAAGGATATGTATGCAAATATTTATTAAGTCACGTGTTATGCGGTTGGACAGAGGCAATGGCAGGCAATATTGTTGATTTTTTTTCTTTATTTGTTGAAGACCTTGAACTTAAGCTACCAGATAACATTAACTCTGTTTTGGATACAAATAATATTGTGTTGATTTTATTATTATTTGCTGATGACATGGCTATTTTAGGCAAGTCACCAGCTGAAATTCAATCACATTAAGAGAACTTATATTTATATCGCAATTCTTTGGTGACTTTATGTTAACACGACGAAAAAAGGCATTTTAGAAGAGGGGTGGATTAAAATGAAATAAAAATTTGGCATTCAATGGTAATGTCATTGAAGTGATTGATAACTTTACCTATTTAGAAACGGTGTTGAATTATTCGGCAAATTTTTAATTAAACCAGGAACATGTGGTCGGTAAAGCCATTAAGGCAATGCGTACATTATTGTTTAAATGAAATATTTTGACATAAAACCAAAAATGTTGTGTCAATTGTTTGACTCTTTTGTATGCTCTATATTAAATTATGCTTCCGAAAAATGGGGTTTGCAAACGAGTGTTACAGGTTAAGATAAATACCTGTAATGTCACTTTTTATGGTGACTAAGATATATATCGATTGTATATACACAGGCCTCGTGTTCACAAACCACTTTTGCAATCGAAAATCGATTTTAACTGATATCGATTTTCATTTTTGCCTATCAACTACAATGGAAATCGATTTTCAATGACAAGCAAAATCGATTTTCGATTGCAAAAACTGTTTCGTGAACACGGGGCTTGGTTTGTGAAAATTCCTATAGATTGGTTCAAAATTATTTTAATGAAAATAGTTAATAAACAAGCTTTTAACGATTGTTATTAAAGTTATTCAAATCGGGATTCAAATGTCAAGCAAATCCTAAATAAATGTGGATTTGGTTATGTATTGGAAATCAAAACGTTGTGCAAGTTAATGGTTTTATTAGCAAGTTTAAATGTAGATGTGTTGAAAACTTAAAACAAGAATGGCATGTTTATATGAATAATAATCCAGTATAAGATATGTATAAACTTTTCAAAACCTCTTTGAACTACGAAGAATATTTAGGTTTACATGTACTTCCTAGACGACTGTGCTTATTTGTTTGTAATATTAAGAGGCTCTGCACACGCGTTGAGAATGCATACAGGTAGATACATGTACGCTCAAAATAACATTCCACGAAATAAACTTTATTGTCATCCGAAACGACTCGGGTTATACGGTTCAGTATGCAATAGTTTAACGGCGTTACGCTGTTAGGACAGGCTCTGATATTGCAATCATACCGATTGGTTTTGGGTAAGCCTCTTAAATAGATAACCTGGCTCAAATATCTTTAAATAAACAGTTAGATAAATGAAGAAAACGGTTTAAGCTACGGTATCACGATCTTCTCGATTATTTATTAAAAATAATGAAAGTAAAACAATTTTTTAGGTATTGAATTGAAATATTGGCAATAAATATATATTTTATTCGATGAATTTGGAACGTTTTAAGATAAATTATAATACATACTGAAGTGAATCTTGTTACCGCATGCTTTATTTGTCATACCAGTGAAAGGAACAATAGATTCATAATTTTCAAAACACTAGGGATTTGTTTGTAGATAAATTATATTTAAGTGTTCAATACCACAATTCTAACAAACCAGACTGACTCATTTATTCATTATTTATTTATTTTATTTATCTATATTTTTTTACTTGTTTATCTACTTATTTATTAAGATATTCATTCATTAATTCATCCGTCATTCCGTCCGTTTATGCCTTTCTGCGTTTGTGCATTTGTGCGTTTGTTGATTGGTTTATTGGTTCGTTCGTTCGTGTTTTGGTTTGTTTGTTTGTTCGTGTGTTTGTTAGTTCGTTTATTTTTATATTTAAGGTTGTTTTGTTTGTTTGTTTGTTTGTTTGTTAGTTCGTAAGTTCGTTCCTTTGTTCGTTCCTTTGTTCTTTTGTTCGTTCCTTTGTTCTTTTGTTCGTTCATTCATTCATTCATTCGTTCGTTCGTTCGTTCGTTCGTTCGTTCGTTCGTTCGTTCGTTCGTTCGTTCGTTCGTTCGTTCGTTCGTTCGTTCGTTCGTTCGTTCGTTCGTTCGTTCGTTCGTTCGTTCGTTCGTTCGTTCGTTCGTTCGTTCGTTCGTTCGTTCGTTCGTTCGTTCGTTCGTTCGTTCGTTCGTTCGTTCGTTCGTTCGTTCGTTCGTTCGTTCGTTCGTTCGTTCTTTCATTCATTCAATCAATCAATCAATCAATCAATCAATCAATCAATCAATCCATTCATTCATTCATTAATTAATTAATTAATTAATTCATTAATTCATTAATTCATTAATTCATTAATTAATTAATTAATTAATTAATTAATTAATTAATTAATTAATTAATTAATTAATTAATTAATTAATTAATTAATTCATTCATTCATTCATTCATTCATTCATTAATTAATTAATTCATTCAGGAATTAATTAATTAATTAATTAATTAAATAATAATAAATAAATAATTAAGGAATTAATTAATTAATTAATTAATTAATTAATTAATTAATTAAGAAGGAATTAATTCATTCATTCATTCATTCATTCAGGCATTCATTCATTCATTCATTCATTCATTCATTCATTCATTCATTAATTCATTCATTCATTAATTAATTAATTAATTAATTAATTAATTAATTAATTCATTCATTCATTCATTCATTCATTCATTCATTCATTCATTCATTCATTAATTAATTCATTCATTCATTCATTCATTCATTAATTAGTTCATTAATTAATTAATTAATTAATTAATTAATTAATTAATTAATTAATTAATTAATTAATTAATTAATTAATTAATTATTCATTCATTCATTCATTCATTCATTCATTCATTCATTCATTCATTCATTAATTCATTCATTCATTCATTCATTCATTCATTCATTCATTCATTCATTCATTCATTCATTCATTCATTTAGTTCTCCATTCATTCATTCATCTATGCATTCATTTATGCATCCATCCATTTATCCATCCATCCATCAATCCATCAATCCATCCATCAAATTAATTAATTAATTAATTTATTTTGTGTTGAACTTTCAACCGCTTTTTCAATTAATTAAACATATTAGTTTTTTTTAAATATACGTGTGTAAAGAAAAGCACAAAATATAAGTATAAAAAACGTTCCAAATTGAAATACCATCAATAACTAAACATACATATTTAGTAGAAACGCGCTAAAACGATCCTGGTAATTCATAAGATGCTTAATAAATATTAAATTGATACAATTATTTGCCATAATGTATGTCAATGTGCATGTGTGTACATACAAAACTTATTCTTATGTAAAAGCCTTCAGGGAAATATCATAGGTAAAGTACCATGGGTGCTTTTCACAGTAAAATAAAAGTTAAAACTCTCAAAGACGAGAACATATTTCAGGGCACGTTATGAAATAAATTTATAATTTATTCGTAAATTTGGTTACTATTACAGAACATAGTATATGTAAAATATAAATATTAGGGAACAGGCCGATGTCTGATATATATGAGATAACTTTTCACTCAAAAGGAAGAGATAGGGATCACCATTGCTAATGCACAGTGTAGACTTCCGCTGTTTTATCGTGGTAACATTTTTGTGTTGAAAGCATAGGCAAAAACATATATTATTCAATTTTTGATTTTCGTTTTAAGAGTCTGAAAATAGCGCCGTTGACTTATAAAATGAAGAGTATAAATTACATTAAAGTCGAAGAGTATTTGTTTGGAAGAGTAAAACAGCAACACCTCGAGTTAACTGAGGACAACAAATACAATTAAGTAAATAATAAATAAATTATTGCGCATCACATGGAAGCAATCAATATGTTACTTAAAGGTCAACAGATAAGTTCAGACTAAAAACCGTATTTTATAAAGGAATATGATATACTTGCGTCTCTTTCCCCTTAGATGTTTCGTGTACAGTTCCTCGCATGTACATCATCACACACTGATGCTGGTATGAACGTGTACAGTTCCTAACAGGTACATACTCACAAACTGATGCTGGTATGAACGTGTACAGTTCCTCGCAGGTACATAATCACAAACTGATGCTGATATGAACGTGTACAGTTCCTAACAGGTACATACTCACAAACTGATGCTGGTATGAACGTGTACAGTTCCTCGCAGGTACATAATCACAAACTGATGCTGGTATGAACGTGTACAGTTCCTCGCAGGTACATAATCACAAACTGATGCTGATATGAACGTGTACAGTTCCTAACAGGTATATACTCACAAACTGATGCCTATATGAACGTGTACAGTTCCTCGCAGGTACATAATCACAAACTGATGCTGATATGAACGTGTACAGTTCCTAACAGGTATATACTCACAAGCTGATGCCTATATGAACGTGTACAGTTCCTCGCAGGTACATAATCACAAACTGATGCTGATATAAACGTGTACAGTTCCTAACAGGTATATACTCACAAACTGATGCCTATATGAACGTATACAGTTCCTCGCAGGTACATAATCACAAACTGATGCTGATATGAACGTGTACAGTTCCTCGCAGGTACATAATCACAAACTGATGCTGATATAAACGTGTACAGTTCCTACCAGGTATATACTCACAAACTGATGCCTATATGAACGTGTACAGTTCCTCGCAGGTACATAATCACAAACTGATGCTGATATAAACGTGTACAGTTCCTCGCAGGTACATAATCACAAACTGATGCTGATATGAACGTGTACAGTTCCTAACAGGTATATACTCACAAACTGATGCCTATATGAACGTGTACAGTTCCTAACAGGTACATACTCACAAACTGATATTTATTACCATTTTCAGCTAAGGCGACCAGGAACTTAAGCAGATATACAAAATAAGCACATTTCATTTTGGCTCAAGCGGCAATTTAAGAAACAGGGCGAACTTGTAAATTATTTTCGCAGAGGACCACCCAATCAACATTTGTGTGATAATATTGTTCTAATCAAACCATATGGTCAGAAAAAAAAACTGGTATTTAGACAAAATTCAATGTTGACTTATGACGGTCATATTGTGCTGTGAAGCGGAACCAGGTCCAATCAAAGAACATTTATGTAAATGTTTATTACGATTGGCGAAATGTGTCTTTGACAGGAGAAGAAAACATAACTGTAATGCAAAATGCTACCGGCATCTAAACAATCGATTATTTGCCAATCTATACAACGCAAGTTTTCGTTGTAGAATCCGGCTAAAAATATAATGCCTATCATTTTAGTTGCAAAAATCATCTTTAAATTTACGATTTTTTCTGCTCATATTTGAATATATGCTTACAAATATCCGCGAACTTTCCCTCGTTATTTCGACACTTCTTTTCGATCGTCCGTTTATCTGGATTGATATAGGGTACATTAAATGGATGGCGTATGCACGCTTCGGTCCTCCAATCAAACGCCTGCTTCTTCGTGAAATCCTTGCTCATTTCCTAGAGATGGCGTTTTACAAATAGATAGTCTTATGACAAAGACTGTGTGACATAGTCTTTAATACATAACAAACGTACACAACTCCATTTTAGTGTTCATAGCGATTTATTTCTATTGATTTAGTTCTAACAGAACGTTGTCCAAGGTTCGTATAATATTCTTAACTAAAAGCTAAATGTAACGGCATATGGCATGACAATAACACATTGTATGACCGCAATATCTAGCCGTGCGCGTGGTACTGACTTTTCAAGTGTACAATTTCCGACGGGATCTTGTGCAAAACCACGTGCCCAAAGGTAGCGAAGTAATATGATATATGCGACGGACGTGTACGGATGTCAGCCCGCCATTTACATGAAATTATACAACAATCAATGGATCGCCTGCATACCAAAGACATGTCTAACAAGAGAGGTCAGCAATGAGTAATTAACTTGGTGCGTTCTTCTCGTTTAGTTTGACGTTATTTATAAGATTGCATCTGTATTGGCCATCTGACATCGTTCTAAAACATGTATCTGTTAATTCAGTAATAAGCTGGGCTCTTTGTATGTAAGATATTGCTTAAACATATTCAACTTGTTCAAATTATGTTTACTCTTAGAATGCGGAGCTAAATGGATGCACGATATACCAAACAAAACAAAAAAGCAATGCCAATAAGACAAACGAAACACACAAACAGTTGAACGAAACATGGTCGGTGCTCTGTGAAAAGGGGGGTTTAATGCATGTGCGTAAAGTGTTGTCCCAGATTAGCCTGTGCAGTCCACACATGCTAATAAGGAACGACATTTTCCGATTAAACAAGATTTTTGATAAGAAGAGACTGTCTTGAAACGAAAAAATATCATCAAAGCGGAAAGTGTCGTCCATAATAAGCCTGTGCGGACTGCACAGGCTAATGTGGTGCGACACTTTACGCACATGCACTAAACCCCCTTTTCACAGATCAAGCCCCATATATACAGCGGAGTGACGAGGTGAGCATAATCTTTCAACCCGATGACAACGTAGACTCAGTGTCGTTAAAGCAATAAACCATCGTCGCCTTATTTCACTCGACAAAAAAAATCAAGACATTCCCATTACATTTTACATAAAATTTTACCAAACAAACACGACATTGAACTATTTACAGACTAACAAAGTACATTGACGAATTTAAATAATTCATTAAACGGTGCGATTATGAGACATTTTTTAACAAGTGTGTTGATACACAAATGGAATTACACATCCCATAAAACGTACTTGTAAAACATAGATCTTTATGCTATGCAGCCATATAGTTTTAACGTATTGATGATAATTGTATTGTTTATCAGCCGTCGATTTGTCCCTTCAATTAGAAGGATTCTTGGTTATGTAAGAAACCGCACTCCATATTCACGTACGAGCATGACGGAGTTAGCGTTTGTGTTCAAGGCGTTGTCAAACCACTGGTACAGAGAGCATGTTTTCGTTGACGGGTTGTACTGTGCTGACCTACATCTTGGCGCCATCTGGCGGTCACAGTGCGCGGCGCATTTCATCACTGACGTCAAACTGTTGATGACTCTCAGTGAAGTGCCTATGGGTTTGTGAGATGACAGACGCCGGAAGGTCTCTATGGAAGGATAAAAACGAGATGTTTAGTTTCCCCGAAGATTAAAACTAACAAGTGCTGTCACTGGTAGTATTGCTTGTCCACCCCCTCCCCTAAGAATTGTGTTTACGCAACATTGAGGCATTGGCCTTCGATGTTGTGAAAATGTCATTGTTTTAATTATTTGTTGAATCAAACAACAGAAAAATTAATGTCCTCGATTGATAGATGAATTTTCATTCAAGTCAATTTAACACAAATTAATGCATGTGTAAACGGTCATGTTTATAATGAGAAATACTATTTTATAGATAAAAAATATCCTTATTACGCATTTGAGCTTGAACATTTCGCAGTGAACGTCAACTTTGACAATCAATGTCGTGTAATTTTGTTAGTTTTTCGTTAAGTTTTATTGAAACCTGCGTTGCAATAAGTTCTTTTGCATGACAAACGTTATTCGTCATGGCTCAGTTTGATGCTTTCGGGTGCAAAGATCGTCCGGATAATTTCAGATATGGTAGTTATAGTCTGGGTCTCCAAAATATTGAAATCATCAAAAATATTACGTGTGCTTATCAATTATATTTCTTCAACTTATAAGAAATTACAAAACACTATTTAACTTACTTATACTAATATTTAATCCAAATAATATACTTTTTTCTACATAGAAAAGTTACATTTTTTAAGACAAGAAGAATAATATGAATATTATTAATATGTTTTCTAATACCATTAAGTATGTTACATTGAAATATTCACAATAAATTACAATATACTTGTGGTTTTGTGCATTGATAATAATTATTAGCATTGATTTATAACCATGAACAGTTTTGCATTTCACGTAATACTAAATATCTGAATTAAAATTGTATTTTAACTTAAACATGAATTTATGTTTCAATAAATCCATTCAGAATTCTTGCAAGTATCCGTTCTGTGTCGATAATTATGAACCGTACAACATAGTCATATTCAACGCGATCGTAGAATTTCAATCAACCATTTTAAAATTTGTATTATGTTTTGGTACCGGCATTGTATCAAACAAAATCAGACAATTATGTATTCCCAACACGATGGTAATCTTGAGCATCGGTAAACGATAAATCGCTTTCCGAGTCAGAATAAAAAAAGAAGACTGATAATCAATAAATTCCGTCTCATACATGTACGGTTCAACAGAATATTCTTTACTATCATATTCCATTTTCATCAACTTTTCTTACTAAAGTTGCAAGAAAATTTACATCCAAAGCCGTACGCAAAGCCGGCGATGAACACGGGTCGAACCTACGTCACACATGGTCAATGTCGCCTCTGGGACTACTTAAATGTATCCCATGTTGTATTCCCACCAAAAAATCAGATGTCGTAAAACACGCCATGGAATACGAAACAAAATTATTTTTGAAAAAAAAATGCCGCAACATGCTTTTTTTGAGTATGAGTTTCGATAATATAGAAGCAATTTTGCAAAATATTGACATACATATAAACATAATTAATTTGAAAAAAGCCGACAACGACCAATTTAGCGTTAGAATTTCCGGGTACGTTTTAGTATATTTTACCTCCTGGTATTACATTAAATATCATTAGAATCCATTCAATACTTGTTTTGAAATTTAACGGTTAATTTTACAGTGTGGTTAGGTGTAATTTGTTTTTCAACACATTTCGCAATATTTTTAAACGAATCGGCCAATGTAGTGCGATTCAGAGATTATAAATTCATCGTAAAATGTACAGAAACATACAACCCATTTGGAAACGTGAAAACCTTTATAAGTTGTGGCATCGTAGAATTCGTACAAGCAAATCGATGTCTTTTGCCAGTGTGGCGAGCAAATTCCCTGCCAATTAAATTGCTAATTACATAAAACGATTGCTTTGAACCTGTACAAGTTAATGCATGCACAAAAACATCGGCTTCTAGCCGATCTAATAGATAAATTTGCATTTTCAAAAAGAGATTGAGCCAATGCCAAGGAGGTGGAGCTCAGATTAGGAGGTGGCGCCAATGCACATTTATAGCTATTTTACAGTGAAATATTTTATGTTATGATTTCTATTTTGTTTTCGGACTTAAATTATTTTTTGTAAGTTGACTACTTCAGCAATTTTGAGTCGCTTGCGTTTTTAATTAGAAAAAGTAGTGTTCTAATAAATTGAATAATGTATTGATGGATTTAAACGTTCGTCTTTGTAAGATAACAACATTTAACATGTATTATACAAAAATGTTAACGGAAAAAGACCGAGCTATCTTCATTGTTTTGAGTTGATGGTAGGAAAACAACATACATGAGCCTAATAAAGATTCGTTGACCTTGATCTTTTAGTAAATTAAACATTTTGATTAACGGCCACAAATCATAGTTACAAGTAGAAGTGTTATCTTATATTTATTTCGTGAATTATCATACTGAATACAAATATTGATGTCGATGAATCATTTTGATAATGTTGAACATTAAGTTATTGGTTTAATTGAGTATTACAAATATGTGGTATACATCGTGTAATATGTTTGTATCATGTTGGTGACTTCTTAATTGAGTTGATCACTTATTTATTTAAAAAACTGCATCTTATTTATTATAAATTGTGTTTATGTTATGTAAAGATTTAGGCCTTTGTATGTACGTAATAAAAAAAAATTAATATAACAAATAACATTATCTTTCAAATCTACGTCATGTGATAATGCCATTGCGAAACGACTGTTAATTGATACATCCTGCATTGGAGCAACCTCCTATCATTAGCGCCACCTCCTAAACATTTGCTCCATCTCTTGTGGAAAAATGCAAAATTATCTACTAGGTCGGCAAGAAGCCAATATTTGTGTGCATGCAGCATCTAATGTATGTTGTACGCAATCGTTTGATGCCGTTAGCGATTTAATTGGGTGGACATGTTCTGTCAAACAGGAAAAACTCATCGAAATGCTTTTTAAAACTCCACCATGCCACAACTTATAAAGGTTGTCACGTTTTTCATTTGTTGAGAATGTACGTGTCTGTATATTTGTGGACGAATAAATCTCCGCTGAATCGCACTAAATTGCCCGATTTTAAAATTAATGCGAATTATGTTGAACAAGAAATATCTTTAAAAAAGATATACGGCGTTAATAGTTCAATTAATGAGATCAAGGATAGCGAATGTCTTCTTCTGTACAGTTCTTAGCTGCATCACACGCAGTACGGGTTGTTACGCGGAGTTTTCGCGGCTTATTTTACATTCTTACAGATTGCTGGTCATAAACCTATAGATACAAAACAGATAACCAAAAGAAAAAAAATGGAAGTGAAATTAAAACATATGAGTCAATCGGCCACACGCGAAGTATACGTATTTATAGGCGCGTTCTTCGAACAAACCTGTTTTAGTGGTTTGTCGGGCATTGCTATTTGATTCGATTATTAACAGTATCGAGAATCATCGCGCATATGCTTAATACATTAGTCAATATGGTGGAATAATTATTGTTAAATTAATCAAAAATAATATTTGTCATTGTATTGTTGAAAACACATTAATAATCTATTATTGACATACCATAAGTATATTGCTGAATACTAAAAGTATCTTCATTTAACATATTTCTGGTCTAAAGAATAGCCCAGGTCACCTAGTTCACGGAAAGCGTCTTTATTATATAACGATTATTTTACTGGCCGCGAACTCCGGTGATGAACTGCAATAAATTCTGACATTCACACACTGGCCGCGAATTTGACCCGATACCTCGCGGGTTGAAATGCAATGCAAAGTGAGGCCTCGCTTCCATTGCTCTTTATACTTTTACATGTTAACATGTTGACAGGAATATGGAAGTAAGTACTAAATATGAGAACATAGCCTTTAAGTATAAACGCTTTTGCGCTGGTAATTCTCTGAAAATAAAAGGTGCACGCACAAACTGTATTGATGTCGAGAATTGAGTGTATAACTGTTCTATCTATTGGGCCTTTTCATTAGAGATAAAATTGTTTCATGCAGTAAAACAGTGTTACAAAGACGCGGATATGTTTCCAATATTCTGGTGGTATACTCATATCAGCCAATGGAATAAATGAAGTGTATTCATTCGTACCTAGCCGCGGAAAATTTTATTTGAATTTTATTGGACAATTTACAAAGATCAGGTAAGGTGAAAAGCTGGCTTAATACAGCTACGCCGAAAAAAAACCCCATATAAAACTTATCACCCTGTAAAATTGTCAATGAAATTTCAAAACATCTGGACCTGAGCGCCACCTCGGAAGTTGCATTGGCTCATTTATTAATGCATCGCAAAAAAGAGTTGGCGCGCGTGATTAACGGCCGTGATCTCGAGTAACACTCGACACAACGAGCGTTCAGACTGACATATGGAAGGATGAACGGTTTTACGGAAGGAAAGAAGGACGGAAGATGTCTGGTTTGTCGATTTATTTAAATACGTCAATAGCTAACTATTCAGAAAGCATATCGTAGCAACCATTAACAAGAAATTATTTTAGATTCGGTTCACTTAGTTAGTATGCTAGCACTTAAAGCGATTTTGGAACGGCATATTCTCTACATTCAAAAGTCAAAAGTTTGAAATACAATCTTAAAGAAAATGATCTTTATAAAAATAGCTTTTATTAAGTGATTTCCGGGTATTGGTGCAGCGTCTGAGTCATTAAATTGGCCCAGAATTTGGGATTATAAGATTTAAAGCTCTGCGCATGCGCGAACAAACAGAAAAACAAAGAAAATGGAAAAACAACACGTGTTCTTACCAGTGTCATCCGGCAGAAAACCGAAAACCAACACTTCGCATAAGCTGAGTGCTTTAATAGGCGTACGCCGTGTGACTTTGATCCAGCGTGCAAACATATCCTGGGTGAAAGTTACACTGTCACCGGCAACACCAGATTGATAATTGGCTAACGTGTATGCGTTCCTCTCTCTAGCGGAATATACCTCGACGTCTTGCAAACATGCAACTGTGATGCACACACAAATAAATGACATACCTTTAATTTCAATTTTAGCAACGCACACATTACGTGTGTATGTCAAAAATAGAAACAAACGCATCTCTTAAAGGAATGTATTGAATAGCAGTGCATGTTTGAAAAAAAAATCATTTAATGCACAGTATATAAGTTAAGAAGCGAAAACAATCTTCCAAAAACTATAACATATATAAAGTATACAACGAATATAAATATGTCTTATTTTACAGTGTAAAGTGGTGTTATGTCGGAAAATGTTTGAATCAAGGTATACTTGGAACAATTTAAATATCAGCGCGGATATTGAAAAAGATAGTTTGTACTGTTAAAATATACATTTCCGATTTGTATTATGTTTACCTTGTATGTTTTCTTTCCCGTTCAGCTTCACTGCATCTATTTCGACCCACGAGTTTGAAATTGAAGTGTCCACCTCAATGCGAATATGATTCGTGAAACATTCGGTCGTCTAGTAAAAGAGTCAAATGTACAACATTGTAAGAACTTAAAAGACTACCAACTCTAAGATCATAACGCAGTCGGTTGGCTGCATTTATATCGTGTCATTACTCGGTCTTAAGTCACTTTTCGGTAATTTGATAGACTGTCTATTTTTCCGTAAAGGCCATCACTATTATATATGGTGTTACCGATGGTAAGATATATTTATGAGTTAATACCTCATATAACGTCTAAATTGATAGAGCCATTGAACAATACTGGACGGCAATGTCCCTTTAAAAAAAGTTGATAAACCAACTAAAAATCAAATTGTTAAGGAAATTGAACCCAATACCGTATCGTTTCAATGCAAACACTCTATACTTATTCAATATTCTACCGAAAGGGTTTTTAAACTATCTTACAAAGCGACGCAAGCGATATTACACGTGTTTTACGTCGGTATGATATTGCGGTATATCTTCTTCGGAAAAGTTATCAAAAATTAAAATCTTTTGCAATATAAACATATATAAATTGTCTAGCTTACAAGTGGTGATGTTATAACGAAAATAAGCTCGTTTTTTTCTTTTTATGATCTTCAAATATTTTTTAATATCTCATCGCAACCCCAGAATTAATGTCAAAATGATGTCGTCAGTTCATTGTTTTGGGTTCAATCTTCGCGGAAGTGTCTTCAATTATATAATCAAGACACAAGAAGCAGTGCAATACCGTTTTTAGCATAGGTGCAACGCACCTATGCTTAAGGTATAAGCTACATTTCGAAAACCCACATCGATCGGTTGACCATTATGAAGCCTTACCTGATCAAAAATCAGACGAAATATCTATTTAATTTAGTATATGGTAATTCTTAAATTATTTTTTTTTTGGAAACGTTTTTCTAACGTTTTCTTCCAAGAATATTGCTGACGCCGTTTTAAGTGAATTTTTCTAAGACCGTTTTACGTGAAAAAAACTTCTAAGAAACTAAAACAAATTTCGTTCGTAAAACAATTCTGTTCTTGTTGATAGTGACCTCGCACCTAATTTCTATTTCCTTTGTTTACTGTTCTGTGAGAGGTCAAATGTTTTCATAACTGAATTCATAAGGCCCTGGTTTAAGGATATGTAACATTTTATCGGTTAATTATAAATAGAAATTAAAACATATTCTGAGCAGGAAGTGGGGCATAAAGCACTTTTATTCTTTGAAAATGTGTAAAAAATGGCGGAGTACGATGAATGTTTTCTGATTTATGACATGGATTCTGACCTGCCTTTCTATGGATTTGATGAAGTAGATTTGAAAGTAATAGAGATGTGTTAATTGAAGTTAAAATGATTTACTTTGAGCCAGAAATTTACGTTACGAGTAGAGCTAACGGTTTAAATGTGGCATCGGATTTAATGGGTTCGCGCTAATTCTGGACGAGTGTTGTGTTTGTAAAATATTAAATGGAAAGCTGTAAATGTATCAAGTCGGAAAAGAAAACGAATGGTTGCCTAATGGTATGCGTAAAATAATGTAATTCTACGTATTTATTTTCATAGTTATGTCATTTTGTAACCATTCACATTCGTCACTATTTGGAATTCCCGTTTCTAAAAATAGAACATTTTGGGGTCCTCGGATGTTTCGCCCCCAAGACGTTTCCGCCCTGGTCGTTTCGCACCTGGTCGTTTCGCCCCCATATTAGCGGAACACTAGTTGTTGAGTAGTTTAATTGGTGACCATTATATAATCATTAAAGAAAGAACCCTGAATCAATAATGTAAGTATATCACGCATTAATCCGACAAAGGTTTTTTTATTGCTTACCGTAAATCGATTCAGCTAAGAATGCCCGTCAAGAAAAGGTATGGTTATGGGGGTCTCTATGTGCAAAATGTTGTATTTATTTTCGCTCAAAGTTGTCGCTTTAACATCGAAACATATAAGAAAACTATTTAGTATATTTTGACTTAAACATTTACTTCAGCAGCAACTTCCCTGTATCTTGCAACTATGCTTTTAGCGCCATCGGCGCTCTCGTTATGACTTACATTGCTGCCTTCATTTTTACAGCAAGGGGTGCCCCTAGCTAAAAATATTCTTCAGCCAAATTTACGTTAGGACACATACATTCTTCATATGTTATCGGTTTTATGGGGTTATATATAGAAAAAGGTTATATTCAAATGGGTATTAATTTAGCTAATTTAAAGCCATTCTCTATTTGGCAAATGGCATAGCAGGCAGTGACAGTGTTTGATGAAATATAGCACCAAAAACATCTACATACAAAATAAACACTGCTTACCAATAGGGGCGGACTGAAAATGCGGGCGTTCTGTATATGACTTGCGGCCCCTGACCACAGAACGACCCACTGCCCTGATTGACGCCCCTTGATTGACGTCACGCCCCCAGAATTCCACGTCTCATAGATGTCAACTTTAGAAACGAAAACTTTCTTCGTGAACATTACCTGAAATAAGACTTAACGCGTCTTAGTACACGTTTATTAAGCGCTTCAAATATGAATACTTTTGCGTTTAAATGCGAAATGCACGGATTACCAGTTTGTGAAGTGAGCATATTGTTTGTAACAGAGTTCAAAAGAAAACCATGCACTACGCATCATTATTGTGCAACATAACATAATTCAAGATTGTGAAAAGGAGGTTTAATGCGTGGGCGTAAAGTTTCGACACAAATTAGACTGTACAGTCCGCACTTGCTAATCTGCGGCGACACTTTCCGATTTTATGATTTGTTTTCGTTTAAAGAAAGTTCCTTCATAGCAAATATCCAGTTTAGGCGGAAAGTGTTGTTCCTATTTAGCCTGTGCGGACTGCACAAGCTAATCTGGGACGACACTTTATGCACACGCATTAAACCCCCTTTTCACAGAGCACGACCCATATTAAGGGGAAATACTAGTTGAACAAATAGTTTTGAAATTGTGTTAAATGATATAATCTTTAGACAAAAAATATAAATACGTATTTTGTGTTGTTGATAATTTACACACGTGCTTGGCCTTAAAATATCTAAAAGACAGCTATATAAGAATACAATGTGGATAAAGGAATTGAAATGTGAATATGATTTTTCTGACAGTCATAAAAGATAACTGATTATTTGAAACGAATATAATAATGAATTGTTTCACTTATAACTGGAAGGATCTTATACTATTTAATTAACCCAAACACTTTTGCAATTTTCTGATGTTTATATGTACGTTTCGTTGTTTTCGTTTTTCTACTTCTAAAGTATTTTTTGTCAATTTTAGGAGCAATGTAATACTCATACCAGCAAACAAAGTACATTTTATGAAATTGAGTATAAAAAAACTCCGCAGGTAATTTTTAGTTCGTGCTATCTTTTAAGACCAAGAAATGAAGTACCGCAAAGTGGAACTGATCTTAAACCGTAATCACATACAACAACGTTAATGAATGCTGTGCTGGCCCATGTGATTGCTACGCATACACACATATGTACCAGTCAAATACAAAAGCAGCATTTAACGGCACATACCTCAATGACCTCAATTCCGATCCCCTCATCCTTTTGAGCCCACGCCCCTTTTTTATCGCCATAGTTCGGATATACATTAGCTGCTCCAATCATCTCACTGGCGGCCCATCTTATATTACAAATAACAAATAGGATTCGTAGCAATCCACTGGTCTAAAGGCATTTCAAGCTGACAATCATATTATAAAAATAAATATTATCATACGCTTTAATTTTTGCCAAAATACATTCTAAGCTGACACGGTTACTATGGAAAAAACTAATGTGGTGAATTGCCATTCGCTGGTCCAAAGATAAAACAAGCCGACGTTGCTATATTGAAAACAACACTTGTGGTAAATATAAAGGACAATTAATATGTACGATACGTTGCAGTTTGCTGGTCATTAAACATAACAACAATAAACGAAGTAAAATTCAGCTTCAAAACCAGGTTAAAAATAATAGAAACTGGTCCTTTGTTCATGTCACTGACCAATTAACAAACGGTTTACCACAGCACAATATACACACACACCGATCTCTAAATATTGAAAGTTGCAATTATTACACATCCAATTCCAATTTATTTAAATGTAAATTGTCCTCAGACCATATTTAACTCGATAATTACATTTATATGTCAGAATTCGCTGTTTCTAAGGCATACCGTGCAGCCCGTCTACATCAAAAGCATTATTTATGAAACGTCGCTCTCTGCTGGTCCATTCAAAAATAAAACTGGATATTTTGACAACGAAAATAACAACCACGATCGTCAAAACAGATATGTCAAGTTACGAACTAGCCGACCGGCTTTGTACTGAAAACGACACTATCGATGCTTTAATTGTCATAAAGCCAAAGAAACAAACACGTCCTAAATGTAAATCGAATAAAATCATGACAGAACAAAACAAGAGCGTTCATCAACAGGTATGCAAAGCAAATCCTTTAAACGCATACACTATTACATGCATGAATACATTACGACACGTTTTTTAACGTCGATGTTTTATGTCGTTTCAACATCGTCTATTAGAATATCTCCAAAACATCGCAAAATTAATAATGTAAATAACTAGTTTTGGTACGTCAAAGTTCTTTGGTGATAAGACATCATAAGTGGCTAATAAAGATTACAACTACACATACATGACGAGTAATCGAACTAGATATATGCAATAATAATGATAACACTTACCCTAATTCTTTCGTGTATTGAGTGGAAAAACTTACAATCGAAGAAACCCACTGATCAATATCAGGTGCTTCGACGTAATCTGTAACACCGACACATAAATATACTAGAAAAACATCCCCGATGTATAATGGAGGAAGGATGGCAAATAGTGTAAATACAAACATCAAATTGTGAGTGAAGACCTTAATACGAAAAGTATTTCGGGTGAAAGATAACAACTTGAAAAAACTATTCAGATGACACATTTCTCACCTAATTGACGTTTTACCACATACATAAGTACGCATGTTATATTGATAAACTATATCCGCACATCGGTTTTACGGACATTTGTTGCTTGGCTATTTTTTAGTGGTTACTACGTTTCTTTACATCCCAAACATTGTTTTACAAGCAATTTTGACACGCTGCACCTTTGTTTGTACGTTTTTTTAGATACTGGACAGCCCGCAAATTTTTATTTCAAATAATGATACATGATTAGAAATAGCGAGAATATGTGCCCGTTGTTGTGAATGAATACCCTCGGTGCCTTGTGAACGTTTGCAGAATGTTTTTAACGAGATTATTCGAGTTGTAAATAGGTGCTTACATATTTCCATTTAGTTTCATCACAGTCAAATAAGTAGTTATATTGATATATGCGTACTATAGCTAATAAGTAAATGTTAATTAATTAAATGATGTGCAAAATGCATGCACTAGAGTAGCTAAAGAAACTTGAGCGTACAGTTTATATGGTATTGTCGCGCCACTCAAAAATCATAAAAGCGACATTTAAAGTTATGGTAGCCAGAACTAGCACTTGAGAAGGTGTCTTTTAGGCTTGGACTTTTTTATCAGATTTTTACGAGGACATTGGCATTTTAATTTGCCAGACATGATGCATTTGTTTTCCATTATTTATACAAAATGCAGTTTTCTTACGTAGGCTCTGTATGAAATTTTATCATGAAAAACATGTTTTTTGTGTACGTTAAAATTATTTATTTTTAACGGCAATGGTTGTGCGGAAATCAAGGGATCACTCCTCCACATCGCACGGAAACTCCACGAAAGCAATTTAATGCATGCATATTCTAACACCTAAAACATTTAAACAACACATTGCTTTGTAGTATAGTATAAAAATGAGCCGTGCTCTGTGAAAAGGGGGTTTAATGCATGTGAATAAAGTTTCGTCAAAGATTAGCCTGTGAAGTCCAGGGACGACACTTTCCGCCTTTACTATGATTTTGCTAAGAAGAGAATTTAAACGAAAAATATCATAAAAGCGGAAAGTGTCGTCCCTGATGATTCTGTGCGGATTGCACAGGCTAATCTGGGACGACACTTTACTTACATGCATTAAACCCTTGTTTCACAGCGCGAGGTTCAAATATTTGTTAAGGAATACCATTAAATATCATTAGTTCTTAAAGCACTTTCCAAATAACTCGAAATAGGTAACGTCTTGATCTTTTCTATTACGGAAATTATTGAAATATAAAAAAATGCAATTCGCTGCTTTTAGAGGTGTCATAGTTTTTATTTTACAATTATAGATAAACATTACTTTCATCAACCAACATTTACTAAGATTAAGACATGAACGAAGATTTAAAAGAGCTTCACATAAAGCAAACGTTCTGTTTTAAACTTATTGACACGTAAACATTCCCTCTAAATCTGTGAAAAAGTTTACTATCGTTTTGACACTATACAATTGGCAGATATGGTTTATCATATTTTAAAAAGGAAAGAGCTGTTACGGAGGATTCTATAAAGGTTCCATACTAAAATCACTGTAAATTAGTATTTTTAGTAATGCGTTTATACGTTTGATAAGAAAATACGTTGTGATACCTTCTTAACAATAAAACGAAACAAATATTACACAATTCATGCTGATGTTTAGTTCTGTGTGTGTATAAGAATAACCCGTAAACGTTTTCATAAAGTCGAGATTATGTGCAAGATGTAACGTCTTATTGCTTTTATTATACATAGAAAAAAAGTTTGGATGGAAATTATATACTTAAAAAAACGCTTTGAAACGTGATTTTAAGAATACACCTTTTTTTATCTAATGTATTGCATAGTTAATATAATAAATGAGTCTAGCATTCTCTCATATACACCAAACATTGATTCATTCACTTAAGTCGTTGTTGATTTAAAGGGGCCTTTTCACGTATTCGTAAATTGACAAAATTGGAAAAAGTTGTTTCAGAATCGCAAATTTTCTTTTTAGTTATGATATTTGTGAGGAAAAAGTAGTACTGATCATTTACCATGCTCGAATATAGCCATTATATGCATATTTCGAAGATTTTTAAACCTGAATATTATAAAGTGTATGGCATTGTCGTTCCGATGCTTGGTATCAAACCATTCGGGTACGCCCTCGTGGTTTAATTCCTACGCATCGGAACTCCACATCGTTGGTTATTACCGCAATAGCCAACGGTTACCCGTCGATTAATTCTTAAATATCAAATACCAGATTATGTTGAATACACAATTCAGCATTAAGAGTTCACAAACATGGGAACACTACAGTATTATACTTACCTAGTCTATTTAATATTTTCACTCGATTTATCACGTAGAGGTCTCCCAAATCAACCTCCCAAGATGCGTCTTCAGACACGGTCCTTGTGCAACCAGTGTCCGCATAAGAAGATGCCTGGAAATTAGACCCATCCACGGCCAATGATGCATCGCCTCCGATATGCGTGTCGGTTTGGGTGGCCGCCTTATTCAATGCAACATTGGTAAAGGCTGAAACAAAATGGAAACATTTTGCAAAACGACGACATGAATATACTGAGTGTATGGAAACAAAGATAACTAAACAGTAAATAAACATAGATCGCGCTGACATTCTGATTGTAAAAGGCTGGCTGTCTTAGGATTTGAAGTCAGTCGAGTGTATGTATTATGCAACCACGAGCAACTAGTTTCTTTGGAATAATTGACCATCGCAATCCTTTCTCGACAAGTACTTACTGGTCAAGAACATGTATTTACATGTATTGACACGAACGGTTAATATAGAATGTAGTGAGTATTTTCTATATTTGTTCATCGTATAATGTACAATCGCAAACCATATAATGCATAAAATTAAAATCATACTGACAATTGACTCTGTATTTTAAATGTAATGATGTATCCGTGTTCATAAGCTCGCGTTTATCCAAATAACATAAATCAAATACAACAATGTTATTACAAGGATTAAAAGTTGTTTTGAGTATGATTCGATGTATGTTTCATAATTATAGCTGAATGTATCAACGAGTTACCTGCATTTAACGAATAAAGCCACGATAATGTTATTATGAGAATAACAACAGTTCTGTCCATAGTGGCGAGTCTGTAACGTGATGCTCCCTCTGTTATAAAAATACACAATTTAGTTTGTTATGTATCACTAAATGTAAAAAGCCTAATTAAAAAAATGTTCTTCTACTTATAACATCAACACAACACTATTAAATCATTAAATGTCTTAGTAAAATAATAATAATTATTATAATAATAATAATCATAACTAATAATAATAATAATGATAATAATAATAATAACAATAATAATAATAATAATAATAATAATAATAATAATAATAATAATAATAATAATATTATTATTATATTTATTATTATTATAAAAATAATATCATTATTATTAATGACTATTGTTTAGAAATAAAAACAATACACACAAATAATAATTATTATTTATCGTAAATCGCATTATTAAATTTTACTGTACATTAAAAGTCAACCTTCCAGAGCAGTCTCCTGAAAAAATGACGCTGCTCGCCGAATGATACTCTCTGCTCGTTCCGTATGTTAAATCAAAAAGAGCAAACACCACCAAGGACACACGACGATGAACGTCAATAGTCAAGGATAAACAAAATAGAGTTAATATTAAATAAAGATGGTGCCCTTGAGTAATATTGATCTAAATCATTTACTAAATAACGATTGCTACGGTCTATTTGTACTGCTTCTGATACGAAGAACAATGCTGTTATCGATGGCAGCGTTCTTACAAAGAAAATCCAGAGTTATTGTCAATATAATAAACAGTGGAACAGTGGAATATTATATGTCGATTGACACTTGGAGAATAAAGCCAATTATTTCGTCTCATCCCATATTTACATGTTATAGATTCCTTTATAATCCTTTATTAAGTGAAGTGATTACTAATAATCAATTTCAGCTTTTGATCTAGACGTAGTAAACACAATCTAGTCTATATACTGAAGTTATATATATTGGGGCACCATAAAATTTCCCTTGTTATAATTTATCACGGCTATTGATTGTATTATTCAAAATATTAATATGATGTAAGGATATCTTTTCTTAAACATTGCGAAAATGAATGAAATTGGTTGTAGAAGATAATATTTATATTTTTTTCCGAACGATCAAGAAATAAGTTAAACCTGTTGTGCACATTTGGGCTTTGGGAGATGAAACTGTCGGTATGCCTCTTTCTTTTTTATCACGGAACGTGAGATAATTAATTATGTGCTATGTTAAGTGTCTTATATGTGATAAATTATTTTTTACATACAGCTCTACAGTTTTATATTGAAAATGTTAAAAGGTCTGTTGCCTTTTCACAATAGGCGTACAGACGCGGTCTTTCATGTACAAGCAAGATCATACAAAAACCAATCTTATAAAAACATCATAACTCATTATGATATGTTTAGGAACGGCAAACATTCATAGCAAACTAGAACAATACATATCCGAGTAAAAATGCCATTTGTAAACACATTGTACAATAAACGATGCCTTTATATCATTCATCTTTATGGTTGTTGACTTAAAACGGTCTTTTCATATATAATGGTCCACATTGTTCTTTGAATACGGCTATGGAAGTAGAAGTTGAATGAACTATAAACGGAGTTCAATAGTTGAACTGACGGCGTTCATCAACAAAGGCGAGGGTATATCGCATGACGTTTCTCATACCGGCGGACAAGAGGACAGACATTTTTAATGAATTGCTACTTACGTCCCAAATTCAACACTAAACCTAACCATAAATTAGTCATATAAGAGCATGCTAGCAATCAAAGTTGGCACCAACAGCCATGTATACAATAACATTACTTACAGTTTAAGGCGTAATTCTGTGTTTTTTGGAGATTATTAATTTGTCTACTAATAATTTTAAAGCCTATCCCGTGATCGATGTAATCGAATGCCATTTCGTACGATACGTTGGCACTTAATTTGTAATATTAGATTTGTACTACAAGTTTATGGCATTGATGTTTTCATTTATTGTCAGCATATGCGCATTTCGTCTGTGTTTAATCCTGGGTCAAAGGTGAGGCTCGGCTAGCCCGCAAACCAGTCCAAACCCACAACGCAATGCATTGACAGATGCTGTGATCCCAGTTTTAGTCATTGTATGTTTTTATTTGTGTTTTGTGATTAAAGCATTGGATAAAAACACTATTTATCTCCTTATATATTTTCTGATGATTTTTTTTGCAATATTAAGCTTGTTTCAACGTTGATACGTTTAGTATTGGCCACCAAATGCTATTGCAACTGTTCACACAAAACACTTTGTCCTTACCTGTCCTTACCTGTATTATAATGTAAAATATGAACAATATCGAATGTATATGCAAAAATAGGTAATTGTTGTTTATATCATAACGCAGTTTACTATTTCAACTGTAAGGAATATAGTTTTTAATTAATGTATCTAAACTGTCTCTTTGAATAAACAGTTTAGATGATTGTCAACCACATCCTTTGGTAAAAAAAAGAAATCAAATAAAGTACAGTAACTGTCGGTTCATCATATATACTACTACTACTACTACTACTACTACTACTACTACTACTACTACTACTACTACTACTACTACTACTACTTCTACTACTACTACTACTACTATAACTACTACTACTACTACTACTACTACTACTACTACTACTACTACTACTACTACTACTACTACTACTACTACTACTACTACTACTACTACTACTACTACTACTACTACTACTACTACAACTACTACTACTACTACTACAACTACTACTACTACTACTACTACTACTACTACTACTACTACTACTACTTCTACTACTACCACTAGTAGATAAAGATAACTCATTTGCTTAAAATAGTTTAATAAAAAAAAAAGTAACCTGTTATTCCATTTTGATTTCTGTTTAGCATTGATGCAGATTAGAGAAGACCCCGTTTTGTTAATCAATGTTTGTTGTACAATACACAATAAGCACGTTTAGAGCAATGATAGTCCACTGGTATTATCACTATTATCCATAGTAGCAGACAACAATTGAATTGAAAAAAGGCAAATATTTCCTTTCATTTTTTTATTTTTTATGAATGGTAGAATTTTGGAATGGTAAAGTTCACCAATTTTATCAAGATTGCAATAAATAATGATATTTTATACCGTTCTTATTGTTGATTGTTATTTGTTATTGCATAATATATGTAAACAAACTGTGTGCGCGCATACTAGTGTCGGGTAAGACACCTTATAAAATAATGTATTTCCGTGACTGGTCGAAAAAGGTGGTAATTTAAAAACGGTAGTGGGGAATACATGTATGTTATATGATATTCATGTCAATGAATGCTATATAACTTCAGTCTCTAAATACAGATACAAAGTCACCAGAATGCAGGATTTTACGTTCCTTTTTCCATTTTTTCTAGGGGGAGGGCCTCCAAACGCCCCGATTGCAGGAGGGGGACACCTCTCCCGCACCTACACCTTCGCTACTTCGTCTCTCAATAACAATCGTTGATGGGGAAATTCGCACCCCCCTTTTCAAAACCCTGGTTACGGGCCTGTACAATTAGAGACTATCGGAATATATGCAAACTTTTTTATTTACTATCATATAAAAATAGCAGATCGTTATTTATGAAGTTGAATTTTTGTCTTTTGGCTTTTGCAAATCTTAAAGACGTCTCGTCGATTGCGTGTAAAAATGCGTTAAAAATGCCCGGATGAAGTAGGATGTTGGCAGACGAAATAGATAAGATGATTAACATTGAATTTTCTAATTCTTACAATTTTTTACACAGATTTTCTTCTGAGAATTTCTCTAACATCAAATTTAGTAAATATTTTTAAGATCAATTTTAGTGAAAAAAACGTTTTTAGAAAATAAAACAAATTTCGTGGGTAAAATAATTCTGTTATTGGCAAACGCTAGATAACGATTACTATACAGAGCGGGTAATCACGTGATGGTCAAGATAGCGACTTCCATACAGGGGCATGCATTTATCGCTGTGTTATACCCTCACAAGCTTGTATTTATTCTTTAATGCCGCTCATTTTCCAGCCATATTATCAAGACTTTATTCGCTGCGAAATTTCTTAGCGGGATGGCCTAATTACAGCTTCACTAAGTAAATTTTCGGGGAGTAAAGTCGAGATATAAAGCGTATTTTGATTCGAAATAAATGCAAAACAAATGTTTACTAATATGGTTGTAAAATGAGCGTCATCTAAATATTTAAAAAAAGTAATCACAGATAAGGACGACACGCATTTTTCGTTACTTTTTGCATACTCAGTTATGTGTTTTTTTTAACAAAGTGAATCTGATCGTATTTGATCGTATTTGAGTTCGAGATAACAAACTTTTTCAATGTATTTATAAATGGCGTACGTTACTTTAATAGATTTTACGGATACATAATGTTTTTGTTTCTTTAAGAAAACTGTCGAGGTTTAGGGCTGTAATATCGTTAAACTCTGTGACGGCTAACATTTACCTTGCGATTTTGAGCGGGAAGAGAGGGGATCAAACAACAGTATTTTGATCCGCATACTATTTGGCATATTATTTAAAATTATGTGAATACTTTGAATAAGGATTGAAAACTTCAGAACGTGTGCTTCAAAATACGGCGTGCACGTAATATATTGCGTATGTTACGATGCCGGTAAAGACAACAACAACAACAATAATAACAACAAAACAAAAACAACCTAATTGTTCCATTCTGCTTACATGAAAATGAAGTTATCGTAAACTTCATAATGAGAAGTATCAAACAAAACAATAAAAACTAAGATATAACTTTCACATTAGCTTCCGAATGAAAAAGTCGTTCAGGCTCATAAATAATAATGATGTACTGATAACGTTAATTACCACCTAGTACGAATATTTCAGAGGGGCCTGTAATAGTTATGAAAAATATTGACTTCATCTTTTCAATAAACAAACAACGGACAGATCTGTAGGGAACTATTTTTCTCCAAATTAAAAAATAAGAGCATAAACATCCGGGCAATTTCTTGTTCGCAAAATACCAAACTCTCTTGATACGTGTTTCTAATTTTCCGATTTATATAGTTTTATTGTTTAAATATTTCATTACTTCTTGTTCCATTAATTTGTACTTATTCTTTAAAAATACGTTTTAGATTGCCTTAAAATTTTAATTCAGTCAATTGTCCCTTTAACATTCACTTCAGTAGAATCTTCGCTGTATCTTGTTAATAGACTTTTAACGCTGATGGCGCTTTGATTATAAGTTATTAGTGCGGTCTTTTGACAGCGAATGTGTAAGTGAGCATTCGCTGACATATATTGCATTAGTACAAACAGAAATTTCCCGAAGATTAGGCATACCACGGACTACAATAGCTGGGATTATTAATAGATTTTGCGCACGGAATAGTGTTGGAAACTTACCGAGAAAAGGAGCCCCGGCAAACATAAATGAACGTGAAAGTCAAGCATTTTTGCGGATCGTTAAACAAAACAGGAAAATAACTTTATCGGACATAACTGGAGTTTTCAATCAAAATAGGAACGCTACAGTTCAAAACAGAACATTCATTCTATGATCTGGCCTGCCCAAAGTCCGGACTTAAATATCATAGAGAACGTATGGCATAGGCTTAAAATACAACTAAAAAATCAACCTGATATCGTAGACACACAAAATAAGCTTGAGCCTTGAGGCAGCCATTCGAGACATCTGAATAAACATTCCCGTTGAATATATCAGAAACTTGTATTCGAGCTTACCAAGGAGAATACAGAGTGTATTAAAATCGAAAGGCTATATTACCAAATATTAAGGTAAATGGTTGGTCACTTGGTGTTTAATATGTTTAAAACGCTTTGTTTTATGAAGCACATTTATTGTTGACGTCAGCCATTTAGTTTATTGACGTTCACTTGTGGCACATCGGTGTAGTTCTTATTCGTATTCGTAGAATAGTTGCAAAGCAGAGAAGTGTGTTTGTTTCATCCAGTATGAAATTCAACGGTTGGGCATATACGAGATGATCTTGGTACAAACCAAGAACATGTGTACATGTAGCATGCTGCCATGTTATGTAAAATGTTACTTAACTAGTATAAAGTAGATTCATTTATTTTTTCGCCTAACGAAACGTTACAACGTTATGGAAAAGAAGCGATAAAGCCATTGAATAAGGGTAAAACGTACCTATTGCAATGAAGATATGGTCTAACATTTAATAAGCGATAGAGCAAGATCGTCCGCTATTGACATGCGTTGCGAAGATGTAAAAATCTTCAATAAGCCATAAGGCAAGATCGTGCGCTATTGACTTGCGTTGCGAAGATGTAAAAACACTGTATAAGTGTTTGAGCAAGAACGCTTCAGCTATGTTCTAAGTGGTCACAAAACAGTCCGCCATGCAATTTGAAGATTACTATAAAAACAAACATTGAACAATAGATTAAACTACAGCGAATCAGCTATGGTGCCAGTTGTCTTTAAACAACGCATGTCAACAGACCGCTCGTTATTTGACAGGGACGTGGTTCAAATATAATCAATGAAAATATAAAGTTGCCAAATATCAATAATATTCATATTATAGCACAAGGGGTTTGCATGTAGTTTGCGCTTATCACACTACCTTCCGCTCTTAACATATGAAGATATACACTTATTAAATCAGCGATTTAGATTAAACAATTCAGAAATTTTGCCAGTCGACACAGGACGGTCCGCTATTGAATATTTCATTTATTTTATGTTTTTCAATATACAAACATGTTGCGCATCGGGAATAATAACTTGCGATAATATTATTACATTATGTTTATAATTAGTTATATCAAACAAATAGTCAAGGAATGTGGGAAAATATTATATTAATTTCGGAAAAGCTAACAAATACTTAAGTTAGTAATGGTATGTTGGTGTAATTGTAATGGTAATCGCGGAAAATTTAGCGCAAACAACGATAAAAAAGTTAAAATGAACATGCAAATGACGGTTCATACTTAACAATAGCACTTACTGTTGTTGTCATAGGAACGGAACACGTTCTGGAACTCCCCGTACGTAAGGTACTCGTTCTGGTCTCTGTCTGCCTTCCGAAACATCGCCCGAGCCTGGGGGCTGTCATCAAACACATGACCGCTTCCAGAGGAACGCTGGTTCAAGGTGCAGGCGCTGGTAGCAATCACAGAAATACATGTATTGAAGAAACTAGTGCACACCTTCCACCAAAATACGTGGCCACCAATCACTCCTGCATTGTTTTAATCAAAAGAGCTAGTGGTTACCGTTGCAGACTCTGTGAGACAGTGATAAGTAACGAGCCAGTTAACTAGTCCGTTTATTATTATTATTTAATTGACCTCTCCGGTGGAACATTGGCGCGTGGGCAGTGTCGTGCTATAATTTCAAAATAAGTTTGTGCCAGTAAACATGGGTTATAAAAAGGTGGCATATGCAGGAATGGTTTATTTAATTGTATAATTACTTATGCTGAAGATTTGTAATTGAAAAACAGTATACAATGAAGGAATTTTCTACAGTAGGTCGAGATACCTATACCACATATTTTGATTCACGCATGGGCATAAAATATTTTGCATGGTTTTTATACAAACATAATTGTCATGTGAAAATAACATGATTTGAACAACATGTAAAATATATACAATATCCAATTTGTATAATATGTTGCCATGAATGTTGGAAAGATTTGTTCTGTGAAATGTTTCGGCGTATATCCTGACTTTGAAATTTAGGTAGAAAATAGACGTTTATATTACATAAAAACAAATGTTTAAGTCTTGTTGTGTTCTTGTTCACTTTATAATCTTGTAAACACCACATGAAATGTCTGTAATGAAGTGCACGTATATTATACCACATAAGAGTAGATACAAATTATAGATCACATAATATATTTCCTCACATGTTTTTTTGATGATTTTCTTCGTCATCGAAACATATGGTACGTTGATATCTAATTAAGACGCAGTTGTCTTTCCACACATTCAAATAACACTGTCACATGCCCATCATGCGAAAATTGGTCTTATGGCATATGCACTTGCACAGTCTGGTCAGGGGCTAAGCTTTCCGCTATATAAGTACGCAAGGTCCCGCGGTATCTCAAGAGAAGCTAATTTAGTATGCACTTTCACAAGACTGCGCGGATGCCTAGGCTGGGCTGGAGCTATGCACACCTTCACAAGACTGCGCGGATGCCCAGGCTGGGCTGGAGCTACGCTGGTAGTATATTGCATAAGACCCATTTTAGCAAGACGCAGGTCTTTAAATATTTTCTTGTGTCTTGTAAAGGGAACATCAAACCACGATACTTTGCGATAGAAAATTGAAGTGTCAATAAGTTATTAATAGCAAACTGGCAAATTGCTTACGTCACACATAAGTGGCTTGATAATTAAGCGATATCCTTTTTATCATGGACGCTATATTATTTCGGTAGCTTTGCCTCAAAATACAAGACAAACTGATTTAACTGATAGGTTTCATTAATGTCTTTCCTTAAAATTCTTGTTGTTTAATATATTGCAATACTGTGTTATCAACATAAGGCGTCCATAGTACATTGATTACTTTGCCGTCTTCCCATGACGATTTACTGACCTAGCCTTGACCCTGCAAATCTTTAGGATGACATTTTATGGTAATCCTTTATTGAAACGGGCAAAAAATGTGTTACTGCATCTCCATACACTGAACAGTGTTACATCATATAATTGAAAGACGAGGTTATGTTGCCAATGTTCTGGGTGATAATGCTCTATACAGCCAATGGAAAAAATGAAGTTTATACATTCGAATCTGCTGGCGTTATGTAAAAGGTCATTTAAGGTGAATAGCTGGGTTAAACAGCTACGCCGAATACGACCTTAATAAAGCATGGAAAGCATATGTTAAACACTCCACAGAGCCTTTCTCAGTATATTTAAACATGTGTAAAACAGCAAATAAAAAAGCATTAATAAGACAGTGGTTGGATAAGTAAAAACCAATTATACAGCTTTGCTTAGACAATGGTATCATATAAGAGATTACTTATTAAATATAAGCTATATCAGCCAGTTGAAAAGTGAATAAAACACAATAAAAAACCCGTAACCAGAGATTTTAAACGTATGCAAATCAGACTTACAATAAAGTATTCGTATGTCACATTGCTAATTAACTCTTTGATGACCGTACATGGACAAAGGATCAGTCGTATTCAAAACATCATTAAACCTTAATTTAACATTGGAAACGTGTCATACAATTACAATAAATTATAATCAGTAACATATTCATAGATAATTAACTATTATTTAATATAAGTCTTCCGGAAACATACGTAAATATAAGCTTGTGTAAATACCTTAGATTTTGTGATTTATGTGTGAAGTACTTTAAAAACACTTCTGTCATGCACTTAGGGTTGATAACGACACAATTGGAAGGCAAATCCGTAAATAGTGTTTAAGAAACGAACTAGTTAAGAACGCTCAGCCAGCTCAGAATTACAGATAAGACAGCGTCATGTGCATACACTGTACTTATCTTCGAGTCCTTAAGTTCATTTCTTTAAGTGTACTATTTAACCACGGTTTAATGGTTGATATATGCAATAGAAATAGAATCTATTTTGCAAGTTGCTTTTCATGTGTGTGTTTGTCAAAACTAACATTTTGTTACATAACGAACTGACATGCTGAATATAAAACAGTTCACTATATAGTGCTTACTCATTTTAAGTTGTTCGCTTGCGAACAACTAAGTTTAATACCACGCGTTTGAGGCCAGTTTTATTTAAACTAGGATTAACCTGATAACTGCCGCATCTGCTCAATCCGCGCTGAGAAAGAGTTGTATAATTGATGCCAGAGCTTCGAGTTCTTCAACTATATTCATTCACAAATGGAAACATAATGTGAATATCATGTTAAATGGAATATGTTTTGAACGGAGCGTATATAGACAAGATTCAATAAACAATGTTAGAAATATACATGTCGCGGAAGAGATTGTTTTAGAATGATTAAAATAGTCCTCTATCTGCTGCGTCTTAATCGCGTGGTATTTTTGTTCAGCACAGGTCATTCATAATCAGAGGCTATAAATAGATGCTGGAACAAAAACTACTGCAGATCAAGAAGTATAGTGTTATATCGAGAGTCCAATATACTATTACGCGTCTGTTCCGTAACCTCGGTTATAGTGATTGCTACTACAGCTGGGTTAAATTTGATATGTCTGGGAAACCTTCTTTTTTACTCAACATGTAGTGGCGATATCTCATGTATTCTCAATTGACATGACGCCTGGACGATGATCACTTAATCACGTGGCTTAGCGGTCAGCAAACCTAGACAAGCTAACACCGAAATGGCTTCTTTCCCTATAGATTGCATATAGATTAACGCAATATTCCGAATGATTTTTATGGACTTTTTCACACCATATAACACTTTTAAAGGGGTTTGTGTCATTTTGTTATTCTGCAAATGCAAAAAAATATTAGTTAATAGAGAACATCAGCAATTTATATCGTTTTTTTCGGTACATTAATCACGCTCTCAAACGTTTGCGCGCTTACCAAAATCGAACCTGGTACTACGTCTAATGGTGGTATTAGCAATAAATTAACACTACACTGGTAGACCCATGTTATTTACGAAAATATTAACGAAACATTTTTCCCCGTGTTTTTAACAAGAAATAGCGCTTTATAACTGGGATTTCGGTGAAGTTTTACGCGCTTTCTGACGCCGAGTGGGTACCTAAATCCCACATGTTTTTACGTATAATTAAGAGTGATATTCATACTATTAAACATTGCTTATTGGACATTTATCAATCAATATAATTGAAAGTGCTAAACAACACAATCAGTTTGGTCATTGTCTGATATAAATTAGCGTTGTATGAAGGGGAATTCGGTCAGGCTACTTAATAAAGCTACCAGTATCAGACGCTCGCGAATGTACCGACTTCCCCCAAGTTATCGCATTTATTGGTTATATTAGTAATAATAACTTTTATAAAATGACATCTATCGATACGTTTTATTAAAATAGTAACATAAAATGGTTTTCACTTGTTTCTGAAACACTAAAAAACTCGATTTATAACGGGGATTTCGTTAAGTTACGCAAAGTGGGTACCATTATTCTCTATTATTTTACATGCACACGTGATTTAATTCATACTTAATAATGCTTAGTTATTGCTTATATGACATTTCCAGTTTTTGAAATCAATTAATGTTCTATAAGGGGGATCTCGGTAATTCTACGCATTTAAGCTTCCACTCGCACTTGTCAAGACCGCATATCCGCGTTGGAAATGGTATAAATTTAATTCATCTAACTTATCTTTCTGGATACCGAATGTCAGAGTTACATAAACCCTGTTAACACGGTTTTTGCCATATTTCATTTCCGTTTTTTTTGTCGAACAAAATAAACTCGTTGAAAAAAAAGAGAACTAGGCATTCGATATCCAAGTGTGGACTAAACGCCTTTATAGGTGACACCACATGTCTGCACATGTGTAGATACCGTTATTAAGATAAGATATCACGTGTCACCTTCTATTAACATGTATAATGGCAATAAAGTGCATTACTATCAGAGTGATAAAACACAGCATGCATTGATTTCATGCTGGGTTTTATTTCTCTTAAAGTCATGCATATACACCTTGCTTCTATTAATCCTCTAGTAACTGATAAAACTATTAAAAAATCATAAACTATTATGTGATGATCAGATCGATAACATAAACCATTTATATCTGCTAGTGTATTCTATAATTAGATATTGTTATTGTCTTTGACAGTGTTGACGTTCAGTTGTTCGTAGGGACGACCGCATGCCTCCATCCATTTCTTACACTTCTCAAGATCTCTTTTCGGCTTTGGAAAAGATATAAATTCAATGCCACCAACTTATCGTTCAGGATATCGATTGTCCAAGTTACATAATCCCCATTGACACAGTTAAACCATTTTTAATCTACGTTTTTTTTAAAGAGGAAAACAAAAGAAACTTGTTGAAATCAAAGTTAACCTAGACATAGCTTGTTTAGGAAAACGGCGGACAGTTCGTTGCTTACTCGCGCGCCCGCTATATCGATCGCTGATTGGTAGATCAATTCTTCGATAAGGATTTGATTGACAGGCGGCGTCATGTCAATTGCTTGGGTGATAACAACGCAATAGTATAAGGTAAAGTACGGAATCTGGATAGTGCCATCTATAAGCTCGCACTTCTTTCATCAAGGGCGACACTACACACACGAAGCGACAGTGGACAGGCGATATTGTTACAGCGATATTTGAACAGTACGCCGCGAATGTCGACTAAAATATCGAGTATCGCTTCGTGTGTCTAGTGTCGCGGTCTGAAATTAGACCCCGATACACGAGATTCGCATAATATGGGCGATATTTGAAAAATAAAATATCGTTGGTCGCCGCGACGGTCGCGCAAATTATCGTGTATAGCTTCTTGTGTCTAGTGTCTCCCTTTTAACGCGACACTAGACACATGAAGCGATACTTGATATTTTTCTTGACAGTCGCGGCGACGCACGATATTTTTCTGGACAGTCGCGGCGACGCACGATATTTTTCTTGACAGTCGCGGCGACGCACGATAGTTTTCTTGACAGTCGCGGCGACGCACGATATATTTAAAATGATATATCGCCTTTTGGGCTACCTAAACAAGGGCGATATATCGTGTTAAATATATCGTGCGTCGCCGCGACTGTCAAGAAAACTATCGTGCGTCGCCGCGACTGTCAAGAAAAATATCAAGTATCGATTCTTGTGTCTAGTGTCGTCCTTGATGAAAGAAGTGCGAGATTATAGATGGCACTATCCGGATTCCGCAGTAAAGCTTGTTTATGTTCACAGTTTTCAATTTATAAAGCGTTGAACATGTGTTGCGAAAATGCTGACTTCGAAATAAATTTCGAAATTTACGTTTCTTACTCATTAAATTGAAAAGAAAAGTTAAACTTGTGCGTGTGTGTGTGTGTGTGTGTGTGTGTGTGTGTGTGTGTGTGTGTGTGTGTGTGTGTGTGTGTGTGTGTGTGTGTGTGTGTGTCTGTTGATTCTCATGTTTGTCGCATATTCGCCGCATGAATTGTGAGTAATTGTAGTCAAACCACACATACGTGTTAGTAGATACACATAATACTACGGGAGTTCACATCATATGTGTCCTCACATGGTTTATTCTGAGTTTATTTCTCCGCCATCAAAATATAGTGTACGTTAATATTAACCCTCAGTTTTCTTTCAAAACATTCAATCACACATTCAAAGCCGCGTCATGCGAAAATAGGTCTTATGTCGTTTAGTTCAGCATAGCTCAAGCTCAGCCTGTGCATTTGCGTAGTCTTGTCAGAGGCGATGCTGTCCACTATAACACCACTCGAGGTTTTATGGTCTCATTATGTTTCTCCTGAACAGACTGAGAGATTCGCAGGCTGGGTGGGCTATAGCTATGATTGGCGCATATGGCATAAGGATCATTTTCGCATGATGCTGGTCTTTTGAAATTACATTGCGAGTTGTAAATGGAATATTTTAGCACAATGTATTTCGATATGAAATTGAATAAAAAAAGCAGGGTAGCCTATTCAGGCGTTGAGGAACGACTTCCAGACGTGCTGACCGAGAACGGGAAACATTTATGGTTAGATAATTAAATGATTTTTTCTTGACGTGACTCTTTACTATTTCGGTACTTTTTTTAAAGCAAAACTATGTTAATCGATATTTAATTATGTCTTCCCCTGACGATTAAGTGAATGAGTACAGACCGTGAAATTCTGACGGATGTTAAGCGTAATTGTAACTGGGCCACAATAATTAGTATGTGTCTATGTGTCGTTTGAACGTGCAGCTAGAAGTCCGGAATTCCGTAAATTGAACAGTGCTGCATTCTTTACGCTGAGCACAGACACGGTGATGCAGCCAAATTTCAGGGGATTTCTCTCGATTCAGCCTCTTACATATTCGAATTTGTTCATTCGTGCCTGCTGACGTTATGTAGACGTCATTTAAAATGAAAAGCTGGGTAAAACAGCTACGCTGGAAAAGCGCACTATACCGATGTTAAGGTAAGAGATTGGTTGACACAGTGTGAACTACTAGGGTAACAAGTAATGCATCAACAGCAAAGTAAGGGTACACAGCGCCCTCTTTATGACTACCTGATTAATCGATTGATTGATTTTATTTGGTAAAAATATGAACATTACATAGTTACTACATAATGCAGACAATATAAAATATATTATCACAGCAATATACATAGCAAACCATGGAATGCACACACAATACCAAGGATAACACAAAAAAGAGAAAATGATTTTCACTTATTTCCATTGTGGTCCTTGATATTGGTGGCAGTAACCATGAAACAGTCATGTATTAGATATTTAATAATGTATATGTAACAAATATGTACTGTTAAATAAAGTATATTACTGATTAAGAATGAACAAATATAATCACATGTTCATTATTATCACAGAAGTTGCTTAAGAAAGTTACACACTGCATATGTAGTTAATAAACACACTTTGTAGCATACTATAAGTTTAAGAATAATTATGAGTTCCTTGCATCTTAATGATCATAAGACTTAAAAATGTATCACAGTATTTTAACAGAACATAAAATTCATACTAAAAATTATACTATAAAATGCTATAAAGACTAAAAAATGTTTCTTGATGGCACCCTTGAAATTGTTAGGTTTAGTTACACCCCTGATGTTTTGAGGAAGATTGTTCCATAAAAAGATACCATTATATGTAAATGTTTTAGAACCAAAACTTCCTACTCTTCGTTTGGAAAAATGACAAGAGTCTTCAAATGTAAAATTTTCAGCAAAATGATCAGATTCTGGCTGAGCTACCATATTAGACCTAGTACAACGATTATGTACGCCAGACACTGGCTAAAAATTCTCACCCATATACTCTGGTGCTAGGCCATTTTTAACCAAATGTACATGACAAAGTATGATCTGTTCTACTGGATTTGAAACAGGCAGCCAACCTAAATGTGAAAATTGTTCAACCAACATGTGATCTGTTATCCATATTCATAACAAACCTAATCATATTGTTTTGTGTAGTTTGAAGCCTATTTTTAAGTGACTGAATAAGACCAGGGTACCAAAAAGAGCAGGCATAGTCAAAGTGGCACTGTATAAGGGACATGACAAGGAGTTTTCTGGTGTGCAATGTTAAGAACTTACTATTTCTGTATAGGAACTTTAACCTTGAGTTTGCCTTTGTAATAATTGACCTAGCAATGGTTTTACCAGACAGGAACTGGTCAAATATAGCACCTAGGTACTTAACAGAACTTGATGGAGTAATTGACACTTCATAACAAAGACATTTAACTGAGGATTTGACCTTAGTTTGGGCTTTGAGCCAAACAATATAGATTCTGTTTTACCAAGATGAAGGGAAAGTTTATTGTCCACTAACCACTCACTTATAAGTTCGAGATCGCTAGAAAGAATGCATTCAATTTCTGAAATGTGTTTACCAGCTACCAGGATGCCAGTATCATCAGTATAAAGTTAAATTTTATTTCTTACCACAGCGGCCATATCATTCACATAAATTAAAAATAAAAGGGGACCTATAATGGAGCCCTGAGGAACACCACATGAGATGGAGGCCTCGGAGGACATAGTACCCGATACGTCAACAACCTGATGGCGATCGGAGAGATAGGAGGTGAACCACCTGACTGCGTCACTATGGAGACCAATAGCCTCAAGTTTCATGATTAAAATACTATGATTGACGGTATCGAAGGCCTTCTGTAGGTCTAACAATATCATACCAATCATCTTACCTTCATCCATCTTAAAACGAATATAATACAAGTGAAAACCAATGCTCGCATATTTTTATTTTATTTATTGTTAACAAAAATCTTATTGTATATTTTGAATTGTATAGTTTCGTTAAAGGAGTTTCCATCAGGAAATTATAATCTTAGTGTCATAGGTATTCGATATTCCAACAACATACATTTAATATGATGGTGATTGAAAATTTTATTTTATATTAACTGGTTCTCATTATACCATTTCATCATATTTGTAATGCTTTCAGAACGTCAAAAAAGAGACATGTTGTTGTTGTTTTGTCTAAGTTATCTCTATAACATAACTATTATGTTTAACAGTGCACACACCTAGACCTGTGCATTAAGAAACACTCTTTATAAATTTTGTTTTGTTGAATAGTTTTGAAAAATGATTTCCGTCTAAAAACTAAGCTTTGATTTCAAACATTGAAACTAACGGTGGTAAAATGTACTAGCAGTGTGTGTTTCCGTTGTTATGTAAACTAGCATATCGGTATCGGTAGTGCTTGCTCACCAGTTGTTTGCGAATGACCGGTAAAAATGTTCCATACCAATAGTATGTACGCTGCCATTGAAACTGAAGAAAGGAAATCGTACTAGTATACATGACAACTCAACCATCAATATAAGTTTTTTGCAATTCATTCTCGGAAATCTTGAACAATAAGTATAAATTTACGTAAAACAAAAATGGTAGGTTACAAAACACTATTTAACTTATTTTTAAATCAGGTTTTATAAAATACATGCATGAAAGCGCGTACAATTCATTATGTAACCAAACATAATTTAACTGATTTATTTAATAATTCCATATCGTTGTATCTAAACAGCGCACAACGTAAGCGCCTTCAGTGCTTTGATTTGTGATGCGCACGCTCAGAGTGTACAGCACGATATCTCTGTTATATTTTTAGGCGGTTGTTTTATCGGTAAAGATAACTGGTCTCGTCAATCACTTAAGTGACAGACGCGATATAAACTCAAGGGACCACACGTGCTGCTTCTCAATAGAGTATACTAAGACTGATGCTTGCTACATGCAGCGGTCAGCTATCCTGTACAATCTATATAATTAGACTGACGAATCTATAAATAGACTGATGCAGGGGAAACGGGTAATGTTACAAGCTATAACTAACTGAAACAAATGCACATCTCTTTTCTATGCGAACTTCAAGCTTAAAGGTCATGACGCATGATTTCTCAAGGGCTTTCATCGCCAATTGAAGCTACCGTTCGGTAATGGTGTTGAGTCTCTTACGTCTGTAGACATATGCCACGTCATTTTTTAAGACCATCTGATAACATTTGCAAAGTGAGTGCTTTGCCTATATATCGGAATTGACAGCACATGTTCCGTTCTTAAATGAGTGAGTAAGAGTTCCTGTGTTTGGGTATAATAAATCTAGCACCATTTACTATGTAGCTGTTTTATGTTATCGGCCTCTTAATTGTATGAATGCTTAAGTGAAACATAGATACATTTCTACATACTCTATTAAACTTTTCGTATATATGAAGTTTTGAAAGATTGAACATATAGTGTGAATTGTACGTGGGCTGGTAAAAAATTGCCCAGGGTGAGGATCGAACTCACGACCTTCAGATTGCTCTTTGGCATGTGATTATGAGACTGACGCGCTACCTACTGCGCTACCTAGGCTTCTATAATATTGCTTAATCGGCCGTAACATACATATATTGCTCTGCTTTTTACACTCTTATTATAATCGTTTGGAAAATAAAGCTATGAAACGATTTATACCATGGGCTAAAACTACGATAAACTAAGTATTTAAAGTAAGAGCAGTGTTTCAGTACTCGTTGTGATAATAACAGTTCATGTATAAACCTGTTTACCTGACACAGGTCTGTTCAAAGAAGGATGATCGTTTAATGATGTCAAAGGGAAGCTACCGTTAAAAATACCAAATTTAACATATCACAGCGGTTACTCCCCATATTGCCCATGGCGTTAACAGAACAGAGCATACTTTTATTACACATAAACTGTACAGTTTCTAGTATTAAACAAAATGATAGTACAACATACATGAATATAGTAAGTTGATTTAGCAGAAATGTTATAAAATAGTAATTGATGAACTTTACAGATAATTAAACAAAACAAGTTTTAAATCGCATGTTAACAGTGTATCTAGCTACATAATATGGAACCTTTTTAATACATGAATGCATTTATAATCAGTAAAGTAAAACAGTAATGGTAATTTGGAGGAGCATAAAATAAAACAATGCGAATCCAAACCACATATTATTTAAGTAACGGCACAATAACGAATTCCGAGTATGCTTAGTGTATATGTATAATATGTATCAGCATATAGTCTATTATCAGTAAAATATAACAAAAATAGTTTCAAAATGTAACAATAATTATATTTTCGAAGGAGCACATACTATACGTTTGAATCACAATCACATATTAAGGATTCGGCACTGTACCGGATTATACATATTATTGGCGTCGCACTGGAGTGCGGCGACTAGTATGTAATCCATTTTTTTTCGCTTATGGGCGGAGAAGTTATTATACGGATCAATGTATATATTTTTGTTTTAAGAATATCTTGCATAGTGGTGATTTTTTGTGTAAATTAGTGTAAATAAGTACTGATTTGTTCCTATTACATTTACTACAACATGTATTGCCAATAATGCAAAGCTAATTGTTTTAATTAATAACTAATCACAGGGAAAGATCACAGGGACTGGGCAAATACGCGAAACTTTCTGGTTTTGTATAAAAACCAAACATAATCAAAATATATTTATTTTGTGCTTTTTCTAACAATAGCGCAGACTTTTGCTGTTCGAGTTTTGGTTAGCGCGTATATTCTTCAATTTTACAAGACGACAGCGATTACACGGTTTATTTCTTTATTGATAACCGTTACACAACAGTCACTTATTAAGGCAGTAGGTGCCTAGTGAGATCGGGAATAGTCGGTCGAAATCGCCGTATTCGGAAAGCGTTTCGGCTATAAGCTATATCTACGGTAAAGTCCGGAAATAATACTAAATACACGAAATAAATTTTTATATTTTTATTTAAGAGTTAAATTTTCTTATCTCTTTAAGATTTAATAACTATACAATACAAATATAAGTTAAATTAATTCATTTCATAAAATATTTGTGTTCATGACGTCACGGTTGTTGACATTTTCTTAGCAAAATGAAAGTGCGAAATGATAGCGAGCGATTTGCAAAATCGAAAAAGAAGCAAACACCGATCGACAACGTTGTGTTCGATAACAATTATTCATTTACCGAGCTCTGCGATGGCGATTTGGGTGAAAATGACTCACGTAAAAGCTTTTCGCATTTGCTAAATGGCGTAAAAAGAGTAAGCAGAAGTGGGTGGGGGATGGAAGAAAATGAAGGAGATTGATTTACTCGTTGAGCTGGAGGTTTTGCTTAACAAATTACAGTATGGTCAGTTTTGTAATCTGTGTCCCATTCCTTTTACAATATATAACATTGTTGGCGAACTACAAAATGGCCTCAGTGGTTATTTGTACGTTGTTTGTGAAAACCCTGAATGTAGAGAAGTCAACCGTAATGCTTATGGAAAGCAACACTATCTCAAAGTCAGGGGAATGCCATGCTTTGACGTAAATACCAAGCTTGGAACATGTCTTCATTTTTCAACCTGCCATTTCAATAAATGTTTAATATTGTACAATTGCCATTGATCTTTGGACTTCTTACACATTTTCAGACCCCTTAAAATTCCAAGTGTCATTCCTAGTGAATATTTATTTATCTTGTAATATATAAGGAAACATTCCGGTGTCCATCATATTCAGTTTTCAAATTTAGTTTTGCATTTGTGTTGTTTAATCCAATTGATTGCTCATTCATGTTATTTAATAATGTAATGATGATACGAATGGATTCTATGAAAATACATTGTGACGTCTTTATTAAGTAACTACGGCCTTATTTCGTTTTCATGTTCTTATTATTTTCAATTCTCTTTTCAGCAATGAAAGTCTGTTTTGACAGGCTGGTGAAGGTAAATAACTTCCTAACCAATCTAAACATAACGCATATTGCAAATAGAAATCTTAAGAAGATGGAGGCTCGTGCTGGGGAGGCCATCAAGAAAATCTCAACTGCTTCGTCTAACAAGGTTGCCATTGATGATTATGAGAAAGAAATGGAGTAAGTGTAAAAACTAACTTTTAATACAATGTTATTGACTATTCTGGTGCCAAATTGTAGTATTTTTCCTCATCAACTGTCTTCTTATTTTTATCCCAGATGAACATGAAACATATTAATAATAATTGTTTTATTAAAGGCACTGTGTTCATAGTTTGGTAAAATTACATTTTTTTTAAAGATTTTTGGTGAGAACCCCAGGGCAGGACACATTATTAAAAATATTTGTGATTGTTATTATAAATATTAAAAGCTATTCCAAATATTACATTTTAAAAAAATCATTACTTTTAGTAATAAATCTTATGAAGGAGCATAGGTATATTAAAATTCTGAGCTCATCATATAAATGGTGAATTCTTTTCACAAGCGATAATTTGAGTTCAACGACTGGTCAATATGTAATTTTCTTGTTGTGCTGAAAATTGATTTTTCTCATAACCAACGATCATATAAGGCGTCAGAATAAAATTTAAAGGGGAATTATAAAATTCATGTAATAAGCATTGTGTGAATTTAATTTTGTATTTCAGTTCGAGGTACAGTTATTCCTGATATTACTCAGATTCCTGCTGTGCATTTGAAGACGGGTTTTAAGTTCTCGACATATGTGAAGACAACAGTGCCAATTTCCTCCGAAGCTCAGAAAGTGATTGGCATCTCTGTTGGCGATCATGGCATAATGCGTGTAAATGGTGGAAGTGTTGCTAGTGTATCAATTAAAACCTCTCTACATCATTGTATGATGTGGCTTGCAAAGTTTCCCAGAGCCATTTTTGTTGCACCTAATGGGCACATGTTTGATTTTCCGGTTTTGGTTAGTGCATTGCTGAACACACACTGTTTTGAAACGTTTTGTAATTGTGTAAGCTGTTTTGTGGACTCTTTGCCGGTTTTCAAAAATTGAATCCTGGACAGTCACACAAACAGGAAGATCTAGTGAACGTGTTCTCCAGGCAACCTGCAACGCCCACAGTTCTCCTGATGATGTTGAAGCACTGGGACCTTTGCTTAAAACATGTAAAATTACTGACAATATGGCCCACATCTTTACTGTTACTGCAATCCATAATTCAGTTTGAAAGTCATGAAAAGCCTTAAAGGCATAGAACATTAGATTGTTAGACGTGCTGTTGCATAGAGGCACTCTAAAGCGACCAACAGCTGAAAACTTTGCGGGATATGGACTGGCATTGTGTCATTTAAAAGCCATATTTTCAAGTTCCGGAGAGGATACTTTCATTGCTAAAAACAATGAGGGACTAAAAAAAGTCACTAACGCAAAAAAATATTTTATCTGAAGTGGTCCCTAAAATCGGTCAGTTTTTCAGTGACGAAAAGTGACGGAACGAGATAATATGGCTTTCAAATGACACGCGGCCAGTCAAAATCACGCAATGGCTTTATACTGATACTAAATTATGTACATCTAGTTGTCATTAATCTGGCTGTTTTTTATTAAAACATAAGTTGTATATTATTGTGCTACATGTTTAAAGAAACATGATAACTTATACATCTTTATGCTACGTAATATTGGGACAACTTTGATATTTTGTGGTGAACTGCGCCTGTATTCATATGTTGCCTTTTGACTTTAGGTGACCTTAAGATTGTATTATTAGCCCGGCTGTTTTCGGAGAAAACTCCGAGGTATTGTCATAGCCTCTTTGTCGTCCGACGTCCGCCGTCGTGCTAAAACCTTTACATTGGCTCTAAAATTAAAGTGCTTCCACCTACAACTTTGAAACTGCATATGTACATGCACCTTGATGAGTTCTACACGCCACACCCATTTTTGGGTCACTAGGTCAAAGGTCAAGGTCACTGTGACCTCTAATATAAAACTTTAATTTTGCCTCTAACATCATAGTGCTTCCACCTACAACTTTGAAACTTCATATGAACACGCACCTTGATGAGTTCTACATGCCACGTCCATTTTTGGGTCACTAGGTCAAAGGTCAAAGTCACTGTGACCTCTAATATAAAACTTTAACTTTGCGTCTAACATCACAGTGCTTCCAACTACAACTTTGAAACTTCATATGTACACGCACCTTGATAAGTTCTACACGCCACACCCATTTTTGGGTCACTAGGTCGAAGGTCAAGGTCACTTTGACCTCTAATATAAAACTTTAACTTTGCCTCTTACATCATAGTGCTTCCACCTACAACTTTGAAACTTCATATGTACATTCACCTTGATGAGTTCTACACACCAGACCCATTTTTTGGTCACTAGGTCAAAGGTCAAGGTCACTGTGACCTCTAATATAAAACTTTAACTTTGCCTCTAACATCACAGTACTTCCACCTACAATTTTGAAACTTCATATGTAGATGCACCTTGCTGAGTTCTACACGCCACACCCATTTTGGGTCACTAGGTCAAAAGTCAATGTCACTGTGACCTCAAAAATAAATAAATAATAATTCTGACAAGCTTTCGCAGCCGAGCGTGGCACCCGTTATGCGTTGCTCTTGTTAATGTATTATTATATCAATATTAATTCAAAGTTAGCTAAATTTCTTCACATGTCATGGTTTATTACTGTAGCTTTTAATAAGCAACTAGAAAACCCCCAAAAAGAAGTGATATACAAATTTAAACTTAAATTCATTGCGTGAAAATGAATTGGGGTAGGCATACTCAAAGTAAAATTTCTTGAGATAGGAACAGTAAAACTTCCTGAAATTCAGTCAGTGTGTATAAAATATGTTGTGTTAAATAAATATGTACAATATATGCATTTCATCACGCTTCAAATGACATAAAACGTAATTAAAGTTTCTTGTCACTGAACCATTTGTTGTCGTTTTTGCCATTTTATCCAGATAAGTGCATATATTATTGGACATCAAAGGCACAATTCTCTTTCAATGACACTTTTTTAATTCTGTATCTACTAACAAAATCCAGTCGAGTACGTTTATTAAGTTAAATGTCAAAATATATGTATATCCCATTACAAAAAACTATATATTTTGGATATAGGGTAAATCCATAGAAAACGCCCAACCGAGTCAATGGGTAGGTGTATTCAACCAAGTATAAAAAGTTAACCGGCTGGTAAAAAGTTTTAAAATTTTGCAATTAGTTGTGATATACAATTTTTTGTGTGGAAATAATAACAAAGAGTTTTTCTGGAAAAGTACCCATTAGCCTCCCACTACCTTAATATCTTAGTTAAAAGGTGATTTTTTCAAGCGGTTCCGTAGTGTAGTGGTTACACGCTCGTTTCACATGTGAGAGGTCCAAGGTTCGAGCCCCAGTAGAATCAAATGATTTTATTTGTGTTCTATGTTAACTGTTTGTTTTGATGTAGACATTTTGTTTAAATAAATATGCTGTTTTATTGTAACCATTTATTGTTTTTATTATGCCCATGAAATATATGTGTGTGAGGGTGGGGGGGGGGTTCGTAAACACATTAAAACCTTCTTTCTTCGACTATACTAGCAACCACCTAGTTACTAATAAAGGCGCTATAGAGCGCGAAGCGCGACACGTATTATCAATTGTAATAATGAGTCTTGATAAAGGAAGCAGCCGCTTATCAATGAGGAGCACCATCACAGTACCCCAGTTTCATTACTATCAAGTCCTCCTACAGGTATTTTTAAGAACCACATATAGAAGACCGCAGGCCTGACCGTATCTTGCCAGTGATATGGACCCTTTGGTATGGACCTTTAACCCCGCTCACTATCCAGCGTAAAACTGCCGGGTTTACATTTAAACCGACTATTAATAGCTTATTAATACCTTAGTAAGAATGTGATTTTTCAAGCGGTTCCGTAGTGTAGTGGTTTCACGCTCGCTTCACATGTGAGAGGCCCAAGGTTCGAGCCCCAGTAGAATCAAATTATTTTATTTGTGTTCAATGTTAACTTTTTGTTTTGATGTAGACATTTTAGTTTAAATAACTATGCTGTTTTATTGTAACCATTTTTTGTTTTTATTATGCCCATGAAATATATGTGTGAGAGGGTGGGGGGGGGTCTCAAACACATTAAAACTTTTACAGTGTACAGTGTTTTGATATTAATGAGTACTCAACCCCTATCGTAAATGAGCAACGTAAGAATAAGTTCAGAATCATCTCCCCTTGAAGTTGAGAAAAATATGAAATTACGCTTACAAGATGAAGCAGATTTTTTGAAACCTACACAGTTCTGTTCCATTAATGAAAAATGCACACGGACGCCAGTAAAAAAGGAAACCAATGTAAATAAAATGAACTATGAAATATTTGGGGGTTACAACACAAAATCATAGATAATGGTTATTTGGGGGGTATAACACAACATCATAGATAATGGTTATTTGGGGGTTATAACACACAATCATAGATAATGGTTATACCAGTATCTTTTTCTATTTTGTTTAAAATAATCGGCCAAAATATTAATATGTACAGTAGAAAAATAAATCGTTCTATGTAACTTCATTGAGTGCCTTTTACACTGAAATTCCCGACGCCCTTTGATGCTTTGCATCAATACTTATCTTGTACTTAATGTTAATGCAATATCTAAGTCAGCATGTACAATAAACAACACCTGTTTAAATATAGAATATCACATGATGTCATAATGTATTTAATATAACTTTTTATAATGAATGTCCTTATCGCAAAATAGTAATTAACACAGCAAAATCAAGCTCCAATCCAAATCGCAATGTAGTTATTATCGATGAAAAATGAAGTTCCTATCCTTAGCGCGACATGAGAAGGGATAGCGTAAAATTAACAATTTTCCTATTCGCAATTTAATTCAATGTTTTTTTAAAACGAAGTTCGGATAAAAACAATTCAAAATAAAATCCAAATCATGAACGCAACATTGTCATTAACTACGCAAAACGAGGATCCGATCGTAAGATCAACATATTAAAAACAACGCAAAACGAAGTACCCATCCTGATCGCAACATATTAATTAGAAACACAAAACGCAGAACCCATACTGATCGCAGCATAGTAATTAGCAACGCAAAACGAAGTACCCATCCTGATAGCAACATAGTAATAAGCAACGCTAAATGAAGTACCAATCGTGATCGCAACATAGTGATTAGAAATGTAATACGAAGTACCTATACTGATCGCAGCATAGTAATTAGCAACGCCAAATGAAGTACCCATCCTGATCGCAATATAGTAATAAGCAACGCTAAATGAAGTTCCAATCCTGATCGCAGCATAGTAATAAGCAACGCAACATGAAGTACCCATCTTGATCGCAGCATAGTAATTAGCAACGCTAAATGAAGTACAAATCCTGATCGCAACATAGTAATTAGCAACGCAATACGAAGTACCCATCTTGATCGCAGCATAGTAATTAGCAACGCTAAATGAAGTACAAATCCTGATCGCAACATAGTAATTAGCAACGCAAAACGAAGTACCCATATTGATCGCAACATAGTCATTAACAACGCAATACGAAGTACCCATCCTGATCGCAGCATAGTCATTAGCAACGCAATCCTAAGTACTCATCCTGATCGCAACATAGTAATTAGCAACGCAAAGTGAAGTACCCATCCTGACCGCAACATAGTTATTAGCAACGCTAAATGAAGTACCCATCCTGATAGTAACATACTGATTAGCAACGCAACATGAAGTACCAATCCTGCGCGCAATTAAGTAATACATAACGCAAAGTGGAGTATAAATGTAATTAAAATATACATTCGATAATAATGAAAAAGACATCTTAAAAAGAATATCAGACCCGATTCCAACCTGTGAAATTTAATTAATTTAACAGAGCCTTCCACTGATGCACTGTTTCTTCTCAGTTTGATATTACCTGATATATTGCTGTTATGCAAACTTGACGGAATGAACTGATTCATCTATGACGTTGTGTTTCCCTTTCGGACATTGTCGAATGATGGGCGATGTTAACTATATCGTATAACTGATTCATCAATTACCTCGTGTTGCGTCTTTCGTAATACTGCGAATTAATATAACATCATCCCATTCATGTTAAGGGAACAGAGCGAATCCGAAAATTCATCACAATAAAGCATAATCGCTATGCTTTCAATGAATGTAGAAGAACGTAATAATGTTGACTGATTTTAATTTAGATAACTTAAGTGGTTCGAAAACGGATTCAGTTTTAATGCATTTTTAATTAAACTTTATTTACTATAATGGTTTTTCATTTTTATGTTGTTGTCCTATAAATTGTCATTCATTATTTTCATGTCACAACAAAATTGTGTAGACGTACCCACAGGAATGGAGCCCATAGTATTATATATATATATATATATATATATGCTATAATAGAAACAAGGAGTGCAACATCTTTACTGTAAACCATGTAACTCGAACAATTTTTAACGAATCAACTACACACCGGTTTTTTCGAAAGCTTATAAAATAATTTATCAGCAAAATTAATATATACATATATATATATATATATATATATATATATATATATATATATATATATATATATATATAAATTAATAATACTATGGGCTTCCCTCCTGCGGACGTAGCGAACTGTTTCTAATTTGCTACGTCCAACTGGTTTATGTAATTTCTTAAATAAAACCTTCTTTTTCGTTAACTTAATCATGACGTCCTTCTAAAAATGTTCGTATTATTTCAGTTAATTATTAAGGTAAGCCTTCTTGTTGTTACAATAAATCTTTTTATCCTGCCTTTAAATCAGCCTGATAACCAGGTAATCTTATAACCCAAAAGTTATTAGGCTTGTTGACCACTTGACCTCGAATATCCGTCAGTCCCGCTCCGATTACGGACTACTTTTTTCTATTATTAAAATATCAAATACATGTAAAGTACTTCTTGTTTAAACATGTAAATATTGTTTTGTTTTGTGTGGATTAGTTTTTTGTTGACCGATAGTTTGTAAATAAAACATTCAAAAAAGCAAAACATTGTGTTAAATTGTACTATGTGTAACCTACTGTTTATCAAGCGCTTAAGCACTATGATCGCTGTAACCACTATACACATCGTCTGCTGTACATGTACATAGCCAGTTGACATCAGCCTGATAACCAGGTAACCTTATAACCCAAAAGTTATTAGGCTAGTTGACCACGTGACCTCGAATATCCGTCAGTCGCCCTGTTTCACTGTGAAATGACGTCTTTTTTGACGAAATGACGTCATTATACCAGCGAAATTCTCCGGTTAAACTATTTTACAATGTAAATGAACGGTGAAAAGGCATAAAATAAAAATAAAATTTGTTGGACTCGGTGGAATTACATGATAAATAAAATAACATGTTGGTGACGTGGATGGAGAATGGTTATCTGGCTCGTCGGAATATCTTATCGGGTTCGCCTTCGGCTCAGCCGATAAATTTCTCCGCCTTGCCAGATAACCATTTTCCATCCACGTCATCAGCCTATTATTATCTATGTTCATTGTACAACGTAACCTGTGAAACATCATAACGACTTGTTGTTCACAAGTATAATTAAGGCCTAAACAAATCTGAGCAGCGCGACTAAACAATAGACCGCGATATCAGACGATGAACAAATTGATTTCGCAATACGTTGCTTAACAATCCTTTTTTATTTCTGTGGATCTAGCTTTAGATATTAAATGAAGGTTTTTGTACAACATGTGTGCTATTTAAAAGATTAAAAACTGTAGATGAGTGGTTTAGTGCACGCTCTTTAAACCAGATATTGCATGGAATAATATGGATGACTGGTATTGAAAATTATCACAGTGTTATTATTTTAATTCTCTGGAACAAAAAATACAGTTTCCAAAATGCTTGAAATGGATGTTTGTCTTCTAGAAGACTATTTTGTCTAACGTCAAAGATATGTTTATATTTTGTTTCGAATGATGCTATTCAAAAATGCCAACAATGCTTCAACATAATGAAACAGTTAATACAGCTGAAACTGTCTTGACTTTAAGGAGCGTCAGTTCTTCGGGCATCAGGTTTCTTAGTGATCTTCCGTTTGCAATAGCAAAGGCAGTGCCGCTCTTTTTTAACACGGTAGCGTTCTACGCCGTTCACCGAGCAAAGCGCACGCCGAGATTGTGCAGGTTTTATTCGCGTTTTTTAATATTTTGTTATGTGCTGACTTCGCTGTGTTTCATGATTGAACAACGTTTATACAATGCTACATTCAGAAGCTTATTTCAGGCGGCAACTGGAATATTAATTCCAGTCAAATGGCCCTTATGAGTCTAGACCGCCTTATTCTGTTTGCCGACAATAGGATCTACATCCGCTATATTACATACATCACGGCAATAAATGTATCTCTCTTCATTTAGATCATGTTCGCTTCGTATATTTCTACAATCAACAGTTATTTTTGTGACCCCTTTTCCTACGAATGGTCGGATTCTTGTATTACGCGCTTGATGTACCAAGCCGGCGCTATTTGGTTTATTGTGATTGGTGTTTCTTACACAGCTTTTTATAATATTCAGAATTAAAACAATGAGAACAATTAACGGTGGACAAGGCCGAGTTCAAGAACTGTTAGGAAGATCTGGGCGATCAACTGCGTTAGTTTGGTCTTACATAACATCAATTACATTGTCAATAATGCTGGTGGTCATTGTTTTTGTGATCAGATCTATTACAAACGATCATATTCAAGCAAAAATTATTGTAAACTTGTTTCATTTGAGCAACGCCTCGGCTGATCCGTGCTTGTAACTGTTCTGGTTCCGACAATGCAAGACGGAGGTTCTAAAACTGATCTCTATAAGTTTGCCGAGGTTGAAACCACGTGTTGAAAGAATTGAAATGCGGATAGAAAATTTTTAATATAGTAACATATGAACCTGCTCAACAAAATTAAATCATCTGCCAGTATGTGAATCGATGATGTATATGACGAAATAATTACATATATTTAAAAAACTTAGCTGTAAAGTAATATAAAACAATTCCCGATAAGTAAACGCATGTTTTTGTTATCCTCAATCTACAATGGCAAGAAGCGAATATAAATTTCATTGACTTATTACAAAAGGCCATTACAACATGAATTAAACATTCGAGGCAAGAAATTATCCATGTGTGAGCTAATGTAATATTAATGTTCTGTTTTGTAATGTTACAACAACGAAATGTATATAAACATCTAAAAGTCGTAAATAATGAGATATTGTAATATAAAAAGTTCAACAGTTTTCTGTTCCGCCATTGTCATTCGCGTATTGATAGAACATAGACGTACATAAAAACTAGATTACAATAAAAATGTAAATCAGGAAAGTGAAGTAATAAGTAAAAGTGTGCCAGATTTGTGTAATTCTGAAGTAGAAGATTTATGTGTAAATAATGATTTTAAATTAGATAAATCTGCATTTCCTGAACTGGACATACCTTTATCTGTTGAAGAAGTTAACAATGCAATAAAACACATAAAATGAAATAAATCGCTTGGTAGTGTTTGCATTTTGAACGAACAATTAATTGAATGCATCGGTAATTTATCTTTGTGGGACTTGTTTGACGGTATTTTTATATCGGGCATTTTTGTCTATTAATGGACATAAGGGGTCATAATTCCTTTGCATAAACGGTGCTGTTAATGATGTTAAGAACTAAAAGGGACCACTTAAGTTATATGCTTTTATGCTACTACGATTTTTAACAAGAGCATTGGAACTGTTTGGAACGAAAACACTATTATTTTGGATGCTCAATTCGGATTTAGAAATATTGTTGATGCTATTTTTGTATCAATGTCTATTGTGTACAATTATTTAAATAACAATAAACGTTTATATGTAACATACGTTGATATTTTACATTTTATAAATAGTTTATACCGCAATGCATTATGGGTGAACAATTTTAAATCTGGCATTCAAGGCAAATTGCTTAGAATAGTGGAGGATATGTATGCAAATATTAAGTCACGTGTTATGCGGTTGGATAGAGGCAAGGGCAGGAAATGTTGCCGATTGTGTTTTCTTTATTTGTTGAAGACCTTGAACTTAAGCTACCAGATAACATTAACTCTGTTATGAATATAGATGATATTGTGTTGATTTTATTATTATTTGCTGATGACATGGTTATTTTAGGCAAGTCACCAGCTGAAATACAAGCACATTAAGATAATTTATATTTATATCGCAATTCTTTGGTGACTTAATGTTAACACGACGAAAAAAATGGCGTTTTAGAAGAGGGGTGGATTAAAATAAAATAATAACTTGGCATTCAATGGTAATGTCATTGAAGTGGTTGATAACTTTACCTATTTAGGAACGGTGTTGAAATATTCGGCAACTTTTTTATTAAACCAGGAACATGTGGTCGGTAAAGCCATTGAGGCAATGAGTACATTATTGTTTAAATGAAATGATTTTGACATTAAACCAAAAATGTTGTGTGAATTGTTTGACTCTTTTGTATGTTCTATATTAAATTATCCATTGTATATAAACAGGTTTGTGAAAATTCGTATATATTGGTTCAAAATTATTTTCAATAAAACTATCATAATGCAAATAGTTTATAAACAAGATTTCACCAATTGTAATTAAAGTTATACAAATCGGGGTTCAAATGTCAAGCAAATCCCAAATAAATTTGGATTTGGTTATGTATTGGACATCCAAACGTTGTGCAAATTAATGGTTTTATTAGCAAGTATAAATGTAGATTTGTTGAAAACTTAAAACAAGAATGGCATGTTTATATGAATAATAATACAGTATAAGATATGTATAAACTTTTCAAAACCTCTTTGAACTACGAAGAATATTTAGATTTACATGTACTTCCTAGACGACTGTGCTTATTTGTTTGTAATTTTAAGAGTCTCTGCACACCCGTTGAGAATGCATACAGGCAGATACGCTCAAAATAACATTCCACGAAATGAACTTTATTGTCATCCGAAATGACTCAGGTTATACGGTTCAAAAGGCCATAGGTTAACGGCGTTACGCTGTTAGAACAGGCAATGGTATTACAATCATACCGATTGGTTTTGGGTGAGCCTCTTTAATAGATAATCTGGCTCAAATATCTATATATAAACAGATAGATAAAAGAAGAAAACGTATTAAGCTACGGTTTCACGATCTTCTCGATTATTTATTAAAAAGAATGAAAGAAAAACAACTTTTTAGGTCTTGAACTCAATACAGTATTGAAATATTGGTTATAAATATTTATTTTATTCAATGAATTTGGAACATTTTTAGATTAAATATAACACGTACTGAAGTGAATCTTGTTACCACGTGCTTTATTTGTCATACCTGTGAAAAGAACAATAGATTCATAATTTCCACAACACTAGGGATTTGTTTGTAAATAAATTATATTTAAGTATGCAATACCACAAGTAGTAACAATTAAAACAAAATGCGATAAAAGGATAATAATTCACCAGAATGAAAATATAGAATTCAATGCTCAATATTTGTAAATTCCAAAATATAATTTGCGTTGTGTTTTGTTTTCGCTGATGTCATTATAATTACTGTAACACTGTATGCAATCTTATATTGAATTATTTTATTGTATCAATATATCGCTGCATTCTGCGTAATGCCTTCACATTATTATATGTGTAAGTATACCTTTTCGTAAACTATCACCGTCATGTTGACGCTTACTATAGTCATTTGCAAACACTTACTGTAACACTGTATATATTGCATTATTTTATTGTATTACTATATGGCTGCATTGTGCGTAATGCTTTCACATTATTATATTTGTAAGTGTACCTTATCGAAAACTATCATCGTAATGTTGACGCTACGCTTACTATAGTCATTTGCACACACTTACTGTAACCCAGTATACAATTTTATATCGCATTGTTTATTGTTACATTATATTGCTGCATTCTGCGTAATGCTTTCACATTATTATATTTGCAAGTGTACCTTTTTGTAAACTATCATCGTAATGTTGACCTTACTATAGTAATTTGCAGACACTTATTCTTGTTATGTTCACGTGTATTATTTATAATTGTAATGGTTCCCATTTTTATTGTCAATCCTTGGTGACTATTCATTTGCATATTTATACACCCAACACAGCTTCAAATATAATGAAAATGATACCAAACTTACCACCATCCTCTATCGTTTTCTTCCTTCCTTTCCCATCTTTTTATCTCTCTCATACCTCAAGCTCCTATTCGCAGCAGTTCTGTAGCAAAAGGCTTTTTCAAATCTTTTCGTTAACCCTGTCGCATTGTTGTATTTCTGTCAAATGCAACCAACGTATTATGTCAGCGTTTCTGGCTTATCTCGTATTTATTGGAACATATTATCATGTCGTACATTAAACAGAGACCAGTAAACGCTGTCATGGTTGCATATAGATCACCAGCTATTTTCTCACTATTCATACACTTGTTATACTCATGCCAATTATGGCTTAATGTAACAAGCCTTTTTTCACTACAAATTAATGTACGCATGTGTACAAACATATCTCTGATAATTGAACGCCCATGCAAACGTGTCCTGATAGGAAAAAAAAAACATACTGACATTCTTTATCTCAAAACGCTCCTAAACTGTTTCTTGTGTGTCGTTCTTTGTTGTTGGATCTCGATAGTCTTAAAACGAACAGGTGATATTCATCCAAACCCAGGACCTATTTTGTCTGATCAATCTGTTGATACAGATGCAAGCAGTTCCTCTTCTACTCTTTATTCCTCATCTGCAAGTCACATAAGTTTTGTTTATTACAATATACAAAGTCTAATGCATAAAGTAGATCTTCTTTACACAGGTGTACGCGACATTGATGTAACTGGGTTTACTGAAACATGGCTATATAGCTCTATTCCATCTACTGATCTCCTCTTTGACGGCTTCCACCAACCGATTTGTAAGGATCGCCCATCAGATTCTCATGGTGGCGTAGCTATTTATGTTAATGAAAGTATTGTTTTCAAACGCAGACACGATCTTGAAGTAAATAATGTAGAATGTAAATGGATTGGAGTTTTTCCCTCAAAACATAAATCCATTCTTGTTGGCGTGTTTTATAGGCCGCCTAGTGCGGGTAGGTGATATTTGCTTTCCATTGAAGATTCTATAGGGCTAGCCAGAGATACACAAATAAATGATACTATTATTACATATGATTTTAACATTAATGCTCTGCCAGACTCGTCGGCACGAAAAATAAATGATTTATGTCAACAACATGACTTAACGCAACTTATTGACGAACCAACACATTTTACTGAACACACATCGTCTATAATTGACTTAATTTTTGTAAGCAATCAGAATAATGTACTTATTTATGGAACAGGCGAACCCTTTTTAGATCAAACTGTTCGGTACCACTGCCCTGTTTTTATTACATTAAAATTTACAAAACCCAGATGTCAAACGTTTTATCGACACATCTGGCGTTACGATATTGGAGATTTTCCAAAACTACGACAATTAATGACGGATACTAATTGGGGTCTTCTAAAATGCGAAAATATAGATATATACGCAGAAAATATTACTAAAACAGTATTACACATTTCAAGCACATGTATTCCGAACAAAAATGTTTGTATCCGTTCTCGTGATATTCCATGGATAAATAATAACATAAAGAAACCAATTTGAAAACGGAAACGCTTATACCAAAAAGCAAAACAATCCAATAGTGATATACACTGGTCTAATTTCCGTCATGTAAGGAATGAGGTTGTATTACTTTTACGCAAATCGAAATTAGAATATTTTAACAATATTTTACAGAAACTAAAGTCATCCGACCTTTGCGCTAAAGACTGGTGGAAAACTCTTCGAACATTTATTCCTACGAAATCAAATAACACAATTCCACCTCTTTACGATGACCAAACTAATATCTTTGTAGTGGATGACATTAGCAAAGCTGATATGCTAAACCAGTACTTTGCTAGCCACTGTTCCATTGATGAAAGCAACCACGAACTTTCAACTATGCAACATACAAACGTTAACAGTCTTCAATCTATCCATGTAACACAGGAGGAGATCGTTGACTTAATTAAATGTTTTAAGATAGGAAAAGCGTCCGGTCCTGATGAAATAGATAATCGTATCCTCAAAGAAGCAGTGCATCAATTAAGTGACCCCTTGTGTGATTTGTTAAACTCTTTTCTTATTTCTTGCAAAATGCCTTCTTGTTGGAAAATCGCAAATGTGTGTCTGATTTTCATAAAAGGCGACCCATCCTTAACGTCTAATTATCGACCCATACCACTTCTTAACACTATCGAGAAGGTCTTAGAGAGAATATTACATAAACACATATTTAACTTTCTTCGTTCGAACTCATTCTTTGCACCAACTCAATCTGGATTTTTGCCAGGTGACTCGACTGTCAATCAGCTAACTTATATTTATATTACTTTTTGCAGAGCCTTAGACAATGGCCTTGAGGTCAGAGTTGTATTTTTTTATATAAGTAAAGCTTTCGATAAAGTATGGCATAAAGGTGTATTATTCAAACTACAACAAGCAGGAATTCGAGTAAATCTATTATATTTTCTGTCTAAATATCTTTCTGATCGTAATCAATAAGTGATATTACCGGGAGCGCATTCAACCCCTATCGAAATTCTCTCCGGTGTCCCTTAAGGCTCTATTCTAGGGCCACTTATGTTTCTAGTGTATATTAATGATATTATCGCCGACATACAAGCACACATTCATTTGTTCGCTGATGATACCAGTCTATTCATGGTAGTTGATTCGCCAAACGAAACTGCAGCCGTACTGCAGTCAGACATTGATAAAATATCTAGCTGGGCCGACAAATGGTTGGTATGTTTTAACCCATCAACATCCGAATCAATGCTTATATCCTGCAAAATAAATAAATCATCCCATCCCTCGTTGAATATGCAGAACGTTAATATACCCACTGTTGATGTACATAAACATGTAGGTGTCTTTATATCAAATAACTGTACTTGTCATGCGCATATATCTTTCATAAAGGAAAAGGCATGGACAAGAATTAATATAATGCTTGAATTAAAAATGATGCGTGATCGAAAGACTCTCGAGAAAATATATGTTTCGTTTATAAGACCAATCCTGGAGTACTCAGACGCTGTATTCGATAATTGTACGCAATTTGAAAAAGATGAACTTGACAAAATCCAAACCGAAGCAGCGCGAATAACATCGGAATGCACGCGTTTAGTCTCACGAGGGGATCTGTATAATGAGCTAGGATGGGAAACTATCAGTCAACGAAGACGCAAACATAAATTAATCTTAATGTATAAAATGCACTCTAGCAATGTACCAATCTAGTTACAATATCTTTTACCCGCAACAGTTGGATCGCGTAGCAATTGCTCATTAAGAAATGCGTTCAATCTCCAAACAATCCAAGCACGATCATCACTGTATTCGAATTCGTTCTTACCATCAACTGTATCTGAATGCAATGATCTCTCCGATGACGTAAAAAACGCTGAATCGATATATTCCTTTAAAAGGCGTATTAACACAGATCGACCGATTCCAAATCCATTATTTTCCTACGGCGAAAGGCACCCTCAAATGTTACACGCGCGCCTGAGAACAAAATGTAGCGCCTTAAATGACCATCTCTTCAGACGCAAAATTATCTCCTCTCCGTTATGTATATGCGGACTTCACGAAACGACGTCACATTATTTTCTTGAATGCGCTCAGTATGAACATTTTCGCGGTTAACTTATAAACTCAATATCCATGTATTACTTCCTCTGCATTGAAACTATTTTATATGGAGACATCACTCATGACTACTTAATTAATACTAAAATAGCCATTGCAGTTCATAAATTTATTACAAATAGTAAGCGATTTGATTCGTAATTTGCTACAGAATACCTCTTAATCCCTTTTTCTCACCTTTCATTCAACAAGCCTTTAAAAACCTATATTTTTCTTCCCAAACCTCTGCTACTCTCTCTCCTACATTGCTCACATGTCAATCCGTTGTCTGTGTTTTCACACATGAAACTCTATTCACGGAGTTTCTCTTTCTTTTAATAGTATGCTATTATTGTTTGAATTGTTTACATCCAATTATGTTCGTTTGACAACATGAAACTATTATTGTATAGGGAGAAGAACTCTATAAGACCGTGTCTTTCGTTCCTATCCCATTCGAACATGTACTTATTATAAACATTGTTGTAATTCTATGTAAACAAATGTGCATTGTTTGAAATAAATATTTTTAAACTAAATAGTAACAAACCGTACTGACTCATTTATTCATGTTTTATTAATTTATTTTATTTATTATTTTTTTCTTTTTATTTACTTGTTTATCTACTTATTTATTTAGCTATTAATTCATTAAGTCATCCGTTAATCCGTCCGTTTGTTCCTTCCTGCGTTTTTGCATTTGTGCGTTTGTTGATTGGTTTGTTCGTTCGTGTTTTTGTTTGTTCTTTGGTTTGTTTGCTTGTTCGTGTGCTTGTTAGTTCGTTTATTTTTAATGTTGAGGTTGTTTTGTTTTTTTGTTTGTTCGTTCGTTAGTTCGTGATTTCGTTCCTTCGTTTGTTCGTTCGTTCGTCTTTTAATTTTCTTCAATTTAATTAATTAATTAATTAATTATTTAATTCATTCATTCATCAATCCATCCATCCAACTAATTAATTAATTTATTTGTTTTGTGTTGAACTTTCAACCTCTTTTTCAATTGATTAAACATATTTAGTTTCTTTTTAAATATACGTGTGTAAAGAAAAGTACAAAATAAAAGATAAGTATAAAAAACGTTCCGAATTGAAATACCATCAATAACTTAACATATATATTTAGTAGAAACGCGCTAAAACCATTCTTGTCATTCATAAGATGCTTAATAAATTTTAAATTGATACAATTATTTGCCATAATGTATGTCAATGTGCATGTGTGTACATACAAAACCTATTCTTATGTAAAAGACTTCATGGAAATACCATAGGTAAAGTACCATGGGTGCTTTTCACAGTGAAATACAAGTTAAAACCCTCAAAGACGAGAACATATTTCAGGGCACGTTATGAAATAAATTAATAATTTATTTGTAAATTTGGTTTCTATTACAGAACATAGTACATGTGAAAAAAAATTGCTAGCGAAACATCTAAGGGGAAAGAGACGCAAGTATATCATATTCCTTTATAAAATACGGGTTTTAGTCTGAAATTATCTATTGACCTTTAAGTAACAAATTGTATGCTTCCATGTGATGCGAAATAATTGATTTATTATTTACTTAATTGTATTTGTCGTCCTCAGTTAACTCGAGGTGTTGCTTTTTTACTCTTCAAAACAAATACTCTTCGACCTCTATGTCATTTATACTCTTCAGTTTTAAAGTTAACGGCGCTATTTTCAGACTCTTAAAACTAGAATCAAAATTGAATTCTATATGTTTTTGCCTATGCTTTCTAAACAAAAATGTTACCACAATAAAACAGCGGAAGTCTACACTGTGTATTAGCAATGGTGATCCATATCTTTTCCTTTTGAGTGTTAAGTTATCTCATATATATATATCACACATCGGCTTGTTCCCTAATAATTTAGTATGACTTAAATTTTCTGTAGTAAAGTTTTGTTATATTTTTCATTTAGAAAACGCAATGAGTCATAAATGTGTGATTAGACTGTGTGGAAAGACAAATGCGTTTTAATGAAATACTTAAATACCATATAGTTCAATCGTTAAAAACAGACGTATGTTAGATACATATTATGCCATGTGAGGACGCATATAATAGGACGTAATGTAGTATACATTATATGCAAGCACATAAGTGCGCAGTTTGAGTATGCGTTTATACTTGATATTTCCTACGGGCGTTTTTTTTCTGCAAATACGGTAATAAGTGTATAAAAGAGCACGGCAAATGTGAAATGTGCTATTTATTGATTTATAAATTGTACCAGCGTGGCTTCAAAATGTCAAACGTAAATATGTAATACACTACATAAAACATTTAATGTGGTTGATTAGCAACTTGAAACTGATAAAAAATCTATAATTTTTGTAGAAACCTTTCATTTCAACCTTTATTTTCACAATGGGGATATACGCCGAGTATCTTGAAAAAGCTATTTCTTGCTACCATTATCGTAGTTTCATAAAACATGAATGCACACATGTAACAGAGTTAAGTACTTGGGTATATTATCAACTATTTTAACAATGTATGTTATTTCATATTAAATCAGACTTGATTTAATTACTATATTTTTAATAAAAATTATAACAAGGAAGGGGTCAAACAAATAAGGTGTGGCATTTGTTTTCTCAGTCTTGTATCGTGTAACTATAGAAATAACAGTTATCACCATTATTAAAAGCGACTTTTTCACATTAAGGATCTAATTAACAGGAAATTGTAGCATGAAACACCGACATCAATTACACTGTTGGTGTGAGATGTCATAAAGTACCCAAATGCACCCTTCCTGCTGTTACGTGACGGTAATATCAATCGATTTTCAAAACTTCATTAAACATTAATTTGATTGAAACGTGGTCGAATTAACATAACATAACATTAACATAATGTGCATCTAATATAATGTACACATAATTATCAAAATAGAAATAAAATCAATAAAAATAAAAATAAAAATTATGTTGTTGTTGATGATGATGACGGTGATGATGATGATGATGATGATGATGTTTTCATAATAACATGGTTTATATATACTCACATAGCACGAACGAACGAACGAACCAAAGAACGAACCAAATAACGAACCTTTTTAAAGATTTCGATTAATAATAATCTGTTAATGAACCGCTTTTTTATTTTTCTCTTAGTCAAGAGGGTTATTTCGCGAATATTATTTGAATATATGACAATTATTTAGAAAATTGTCATTCAACCAAAATGTGAACAAGTCCCTTTTAATGAATGTAGAATAATGTAATAATGTTGAATAATTTATATTTAGATACGGATGGAGTTTTGACTGTAGTTTAATTAAACTTTATTAACAAAATGAATATTAATTTTTATTTTTGTGTCGTGGTTTTAAATATAAATTTGGATGTATATTTTTATCGCACAACAAAACTGTGTACAATTTAGACCGAACATTTTCTAATTTGCTACGTGTAGCTGTTTTAGATAATTTGTTAAATAAAACTTTCTTACTCGCAATCTTTATCATGACATCCTTCTATAAGTGTTCGTTTTATTTCAGTAGCTGATTGAACTCATGGGATCGACCCCCCTCCCCTCAAAATAATTTTTTATATTTTTTTCTCCTAATTGATTACATATGGTTCATAAAAATGTGAAATATATAATTAAGGTTATCCCACCTGTTGTCACAATCTGTGTTTATTGTATATCGTTGCCTGTGGAACATAATTTAGACTTGTGTTCTGTTCATAATTATATTAATCGCCTTAAAAAATCTGAGAAAAAAAACAGTTATTTCTGTGACCCCTTTTCCTAGGAATGGTCGGATTCTTGTATTACGCACTTGATGTACCAAGCCGGCGCCATTTGGTTTATTGTGATTGCTGTTTCATACACAGCTTACATATTTATAATAATAATAATAATTATAATAATAATAATAACAATATTTATTATTATTAAGAAATAATTTTATTTGTGTTTAACTCAACATTTATAATGGTTATTTATTCACCGTTTGATATGAAATGAAGATACTGTGTTTTTATCTGTTGACGCCGATTGTTGTTGATATTTTCAGTGTATTATGTAATGATCATGAAATATGCTTTTTATTTGCTGTTTCCTCTGTTTTTTGTCTATATATAGTTGAGTATGAATACTCAATTCAGTGTGTACATTAACACACAACACTCTCACGAGTAATTTATTATTATCTTTTTTTACGGAATTTTTTCGCGCATGTATAAATGTTTTATATTGATCACGATGAGCTGTTTATGCTTAAGTTAATAAAATATTTGTTCTGTTCTGTTCTGTTTATTAAAACCATGAGAAAAATAAACGGCGGACCAGGCCGAGTTTAAGAACTGTTAGGAAGATCTGGGCGATCAACTGTGTTAGATTTGTCTTACATTATATCAATAACACTGTCAATAGTGCTAGTGGTCATTGTTTTGTCATTATATCTATTACAAAAAAATCGTATTCAAGCGAAGATCTTTGCTAACCTCTTTCATTTGAGCAACGCCTCGGCTGATCCGTGCTTGTACGTGTTCTGGTTCCGACAATCCAAGATGGAGGTTCTACAACTGATCCCCATTTGTATGCCGAGGTTTAAACCACGTGTTGACAGAATGCGGATATAAATATTTAACATAGTAACATATGAACCTTCTCAATAAAATTTAATTATCTGCCAGTATGTGTCTCAATGAAAGAACTTCATAAATTTAAAATAAAACTTAGCTGAAAAGTTATATTTAAAAATTCGCGATGAGAAAACGCGAGTATGCATTTCAAAGACCTATTAAAAAGTCCTGTACTACATGACTAGAACCTTCAATACAATAAATTATTCACGTGTGAGCAAATGCAATACATGTATTTAGATTGGACGGTTGATTACAAGATACTGTTCTGTTATGTTTCTTCCGATACCGTTATTCTCGAGATACCGTTACGTCACATATATTACAAAAATAACAGCACGTGCGAAATTTGTATTGTCCGAAAACTACGCCATTTTTGTTGGACCTCGTCTTTCTAAGAAAATACAGAAGAAAAGATGCGTCATTAGCAGGTATAATGCTGAAAATAATCATATTTATACTTAATTATAACAAACAATATGTAAATTCTTACCCTTTGAACCAAATTTACTTTAAAATCCGCTAGGGAATTATGTTGTCGTTTGTTTACACAAAAGGGAAGTAACTCACAAAATAGGACAGTATTTTTAGGCGCTTAAAAGTATAGGTAATGTCAGGAAGTCTACGCTAAACCATGTTCACATATGTGCATAAAAATCAATTAAAATCCAATTTTTAAATTTAAACCTTTTATTGGTTGCACTGAATTATCACTGAAATCCGTTTCCTTGAGGTGTTGTCAAATCATTTCCGGGTATTACCGGAACATAGTGCAGATCTAATGGACAAACATATTGTGTTATGTCTGAGCCACGAATGACAATTTAAGTCAAATAGTTTCACATTATTTCAACTGAATTGTGTGCTAGAAAAAAAACTGTCGAGTCCGTGCCATTCAGCGAACCAGATTGTTGAGTTTATGAGCAGATATTTATAACTTCAATTAAAGGGGATCGAACATCGAATCTATTGATCGAAAATTCAGCATGCGCCATACGAGCTTCTAATGAAACACATTTAAGAATTTAGGTAGCATTAATTTTGCCTTTTTGCCCTTCCCCCAAAAGTACAATGCTGGAAAACGAAAGTACAATCCAGAAAGCCTGCTTCTTGCTTACAATGCAGTTAAAGAAAAGGGTGTCCGACTCAGACCACTCAGACACCAGCAAGATCACGCCCAGCAGTCCACTACCATCCACGAGTGGTCTTCAAATAAATCGACCCGATGTTGCCATGGAGACGGCCACCGATGATGATGAGCTGGAGGACACAGTACCGTGCTGCTTTGCAAGCAGATTACACATCCAGACTTAAGTATCCATCCACATTTGAAGATCGTCAACTGGGCACAGTGTGATAAATGCGACGGTTGGGTACATCTAGCTTTCTGCACAACCGTACGTGTCGTCAGACGTCAGTCGGAGTTTGTGTGCCCAATATGCGAGGATAAACAAACAAATCAGCAAAAAATTCACATTAAAGTTTTATTTATGTTTTAAATCTCGTTATCATATCTGTTACTGTTACTGCTTGAAACCTTTTTACATTATACAATTTAATAGATTAACGAGATTTTCAAGTACATACGTTGAATACATTTGAAACTGAGTTTTTACAACTGGATTAACTTTCAGGAGCCGACCCGTAGCGAGTGAGTCATTGTTTGTGACGTCAGCATTTGGCCAATGAAAAGAACGGTATTGAGAGAAGCGCTTGCTGTACGCAGATCGTCACGGTCGAGTACAGTCAGGTAGAGGTCACATATTTTAACGTTGATGTTGATGTTATTTTGGTTTTTAAATTAAAGTTGAATGTTTTCCCATATTTTGTTGCGATTTAATAACTTGTGAGTTGAAACTATAGCTCAAAGCATCCATTGTAATGTCTAAGAGGAATGGTATCTAAAGAACAGAGCATAATGCTATTTGAATGAAATATGTAAACATTTGTAAAACTTGAAAAGTCTTAAATAATGAGCTTTTGAACTTTATATAGTTCAACGGTATACTGTTCTGTCATTGGACTTCGCGTATTGCTAAAACATTGACGTACCTCACAAACTAGGTCACAATGAAAATGCAAAACCGGAACGTGAGGTAATATGATGACATGAACAATTGCCATATTATCAACGTCCTCAACGTCCTGATGCACCCAACAAATTGCAAGGCGGATACAACTTTGCAGTTGTGGTGACTGTTGGAATAGGAAATAGAAACACACGAATGGCATCATTTAAATGTTCAGAAACGTCTTTCTGTGTGTGTGTTGTTAATTGCATCAACGAATACACTCAAAACAGGCGGCAGTGAATTATGAATGATAAACGGTTAAAATTTCAGATTAAGCAGTTTGGTGAAAAAAGCAGCAAAGCAGGGTTTCCTTTGTTAAGATCAAAGTTATTTTGAACTCCACAGACTACGAAACTATAATAAGAATAAAATCAAACAAAATTGTTTGTTTGTAAGTTATATCGCTTAACGTATTCTATGGGAATTAGCACTTGTTAGGGTGTCAACGTCGACAGATTTTAGTAATCAATAAAGAATATGAAAAACAACATTTTTTTATTTCCTTATTCTCGCCATCGCATTTAAATTCGTTGTAAAATTACTTCCGTAAAAATATACAACAGTTCTGTATCTGGTCGGAATATGATAAATTATTTTGTTGAAGTCCGTCACGTTGACTGAAAAACGACGGATTCCGCAACTTCGAACATCTAAAATATCAGATATATTCATTTAAATTTTGACCAAAACAAACTGAGTATGTCAGAATTGAAGAATACTACATACAAAGTGTATTCAGAAATGTCAACTGATACTAAATAGAATTAACAAGAACGAGAATGCATACACATTCATGTAGACTAAATAAATAAGATCTTATATATCAATTAACAGTCGATGTATGATATGAAGAAAAAAGCATGTTCATACTTTTGGTGGCTACCCGTTCTGCATAACGGCTGGAACAAGTCCAACTCATAACAAGACGATATCAACATTCACCATCTTTCAGTTATGACTATTGAGTTGAAAATGTCTGCGATAATAGAAACTTCCTTCCAATGGGTCTTACCTATTGTATATAAATGATGTTGTCACGCTGAAAAACACTTTGGCCACTTTTTTTACATACAAATAGTGTACTTATGGGTCCTTTTATGTTTCTGATATCAATACAGATAATCTACAGCATATCGTCAAACAAGTCGAATATTATTTGTGTTGAAAACAAATTTTCAAGACATTGGATAATACACGATAACAAATAATTATAAAAACACAATGAAGTATTATTTCCAAATATATGCTTACTCTTGTTTGGTCGTGTTTGACTAATTTCTTTACAACAGCTGGAATGTTTTGAAGTAAAAAAAAACCGATGTTTACGATTCTAATATGCCCAAGTTTGAAAATATTGTATCTTCCAAACTGCCACTACGATAACACTGTTTTCTGGGGCGATTGCCTTCTGCAATTCGCCCCATAGGTAACATAATATACGTATACCAACGAACGTAGTCCGTTACTGCATTGAACCACTTTGCATATCCAAATTCTGCATTCGCAGACAAAATAGCTCCGATGAGCGCGTTCCATCCATGGCGACGTCTTTTCACTGTGGCATTATCGCCCGAGTAACACGCAGTCTTTATGGAAGGTGTATACAGCGACGAAATATCGGTTCAATACTGAACTACAATTAACCGATACAGCGCATTAATGTTCTTTCGTTTTAAGAAATCAACTGCGTTCGCGATATGGGCGACAAAATTTAATAACCTCGCGCTACATATTTTACTGTCAAAGTAAACATGTCAATGTTCTCTGCGCTACAAAGTTATTATATTAAAATTCGCCCGAGCTTTTCATGCCAGTTTTGAAATTTTTCCTAACATACGAAATACATGTTGTGGTTGTCACTTTCACAGAAGCTAATTAATTTGCGTTAATGTTTTCCAAGTAATCAAAACAATCTCGTATATGTCCGTCCTAACAGTAGAATATTATCCACATTTATTTTTTGTTCCCATAAAGTCGCAATATGACCTACACTGTGTCAATGTGACTTAAAATCCAGCAAATAAATTAATTGAATATATATATGAATACAAATTGAATCTACATGATGTATAGAAACCTTATGTCACCAGTTCAAATGATCATAATCAAAATTGTATTCACAAACGTTTTGCAGTTATGAATTGACACGTGCGGAAATGACTTGTTTTAAAAGCAGCATTTACTTTTAACCCCAATAGCTAAATCATATATTATGTTGACAGCCTGTCACACTTCCTTAATTTCATCTGTTTTATTCAACAAAGGTGATTGGTTGGCATCACGGTGTATAGTGTATTACGACCACAAAATTTTAGCAAAATCGCCCCACCAGTACTTTCAGTACGTTGATTATATTTGATATAAGCGCTAAAATCAAAAATAAAAGCAGTCCGACATATTATAGGTGTTCTAAAGCATCGTTTCATACTGCCAGACCGAGGCCATATGAACCTGATTTATAAACGATTATAATTTATCATGTCAAACAACAATAATAGCAATTATAATATTGTTAATAATAATAATAATAATAATAATAATAATAATAATAATAATAATAATAATCATCATCATCATCATCATCATCATCATCATCATCATAATCATCATCATCATCATCATCATCATCATCATCAGCATCATCATCATTAACATTATAATTATTATTATTATTATTAATTTATTTATTTTTTGTAAATTATAATAATAATTATTATTATAAGCACACTTATTATTATAATCTTTGAGAAGAGGACAGGGCATTATATCGTCTACGAAAAGTAATTTTTCATTGATGAAAAACTACTAAAAAAATCTCGCAGGCTCGAAGAAAAATAAATTGCTGGCCAATATCTGCAGATCTGATCTCAAACAAGGTAGATTAGACCTTTTTGAGTTGTGCTCAGAACATGGCATCGGTATGTAGATTATCTTTCTAACATTGACATATAAGTATAAATATAGTTTCAATTTGACAAGTGCCTTGCAACACTGATGTAGAATTTTTTATATTGAGAGGATATTTGGTGGATTTGGTTGAATATCGATTTTAATTCACGAGTAGCTAGTTATTCCTTTTTTTAAATTTTATGCTTACACATAATTGTTTTTATTTTTTTTGTTGGAATAATGGCATCGTATCATCCTGAAAACGACGTCATTTCACATTTTTGAAACAGTGAATTTTCAGTTGTAATTCACTGATATGTCTAAATTAATCTCCTTAAAGCATGATATAAAGAACAATAACCTGAGCACCCGGCTAATGTCGAAAGGTGCCTACCTCCATAACATACTCTGATGAGCCTGACACGGGTACATCATCACAACCTGATGCTGATATACACGTGCACAGTTCCTCGCAGGTAAATCATCACAAACTGATGCTGATATGAACGTAGACAGTTCCTCCCAGGTAAATCATCACAAACTGATGCTGATATGAACGTGTACATTTTTTCACAGGTATATCATCACAAACTGATGCTGACATGAACGTGTACAATTCCTCGCAGGTACATCATCACAAACTGATGCTGATATGTACGTGTACAGTTCATCGCAGGTACATAATCACAAACTGATGCTGATATGAACGTGTACAGTTCCTCACAGGTACATCATCACAAGCTGATGCTGACACTAACGTGTACAGTTCCTCGCAGGTAAATTATCACAAACTGATGCTGATATGAACGTGTACAGTTCATCACAGGTACATGTACTGCATCATAAACTGATGCTGATATGAAAGTGTACAGGTCCTCGCAGGTACATCATCACAAACTGATTCTGATATGAACTTGTACAGTTCATCACAGGTACATAATCACAAACTGGTGCTGATATGAACGTGTACAGTTCATAACAGGTACATACTCACAAACTGATGCTGATATGAACGTGTACAGTTCCTCACAGGTACATCATCACAAACTGATGCTGATATGATTGTGCAAAGTTCCTCGCAGGTTCATCATCACAATCTGATGCTGATATAAACGTTTACAGTTCCTCGCAGGTACATCATCACAAACTGATGCTGATATGATCGTGTACAGTTCCTCGCAGGTTCATCAACACAAACTGATGCTGATATGAACGTGTACAATTCCTCGCAGTTACATAATCACAAGCTGATGCTGATATGAACGTGAACAGTTCCTCGCAGGTACATAATCACAAGCTGATGCTGATATGAACGTGAACAGTTCCTCACAGGTACATCATCACAAACTGATGCTGATATGAACGTGAACAGTACATCATCACAAGCTGATGCCTATATGAACGTGTACAGTTCCTCGCAGGTACATCATCACAAACTGATTATGATATGAACATATACAGTTCCTTGCAGGTACATCAGTACAAACTGATGCTGTTATGAACGTGTACATTCCTTGAAAGTACATCATCACAAACTGATGCTGATTTGAACGTGTGCAGTGCATCCTAGGTACATCACCACAAACTGATGCTGATATGAACTCGTTCAATTCGTCGCAGGTACATCATAACAAACTGATGCTGATAAGAACGTATACAGTTCCTTGAAGGTCCATCATCACAAACTGATGCTGATATGAGCGTGTACAGTTCCTAACAGGTACATACACACAAACTGATGCTGATATAAACGTATACAGTTCCTCGCAGTTACATCATCACACACTGATGCTGATATGAACGTGTACAGTTCCTAACAGGTACATACTCACAAACTGATGCTGATTTGAACGTGTGCAGTTCATCGCAGGTACATCATCACAAACTGATGCTGATATGAACGTGTTCAGTTCCTTGCAGGTACATCATCACAAACTGAGTCTGATATAGTAACGTGTACAGTTCAACGCAGGTACATAATCACAAACTGATGCTGATATGAACGTGTACAGTTCCTCGCAGGTACATAATCACAAACTGATGCTGATATAGTAACGTGTACAGATCATCACAGGTACATCATCACAAGCTGATGCTGATATGAACGTGTACAGTTCCTCGCAGGTACATCATCACAAACTGATGCCTACACGAACGTGTACAGTTCTTAAAAGGTACATACTCACAAACTGATATGTATTACCATTTTCAGCTAAGGAGACCAGGAACTTAAGCAGATATACAAAATAAGCACATTTCATTTAGGCTCAAGCGGCCATTTTAGAAACAGGGCGAACTTGTAAATAATTTTGGCAGAGGACCACCCAATCAACATTTGTGTGATAATATTTTTCTAATCAAACTTAATGGTCAGAAAAAAAAACTGGTATTTAGACAAAATTCAATGTTGACTTATGACGGTCATATTGTGCTGTGAAGCGGAACCAGGTCCACTCAAAGAACATTTATGTAAATGTTTATTACGATTGGCTAAATGTGTCTTTGACAGGAGAAGAAAACATAACTGTAATGCAAAATGCTACCGGCATCTAAACAATCGATTTTTTGCCAATCTATACAACGCAAGTTTTCGTTGTAGAATCCGGCTAAAAATATAATGCCTATCATTTTAGTTGCAAAAATCATCTTAAAATTTACGATTTTTTCTGCTCATATTTTAATATATGCTTACAAATATCCGCGAACTTTCCCTCGTTATTTCGACACTTCTTTTCGATCGTCCGTTTATCTGGATTTATATAGGGTACATTAAATGAATGGCGTATGTACGCTTCGGTCCTCCAATCAAACGCCTGCTCATTCGTGAAATCCTTGCTAATTTCGTTTTTAATGGCGTCTTACAAATAGATAGTCTTATGACAAAGACTGTGTGACATAGTCTTTAAAACATAATGAACGTACACAACTCCATTTTAGTGTTCATAGCGATTTATTTCTATTGATTTAGTTCTAACAGAAAGTTTTCCAATGTTCGTAAAATATTCTTAAATAAAAGCTCAATGTAACGGCATATGGCATGACAATAACACATTGTATGACCGCAATATCTAGCCGTGCGCGTGGTACTGACTTTTCAAGTGTACAATTTCCGACGGGATCTTGTGCAAAACCACGTGCCCAAGGGTTGCGAAGTAATATGATATAGGCGACGGACGTGTACGGATGTCAGCCCGCCATTTACATGAAATTATACAACAATCAATGGATCGCCTGCATACCAAAGACATGTCTTATAAGAGAGATCAGCAATGAGTAATTAACTTTTTGCCTTCTTCTCGTTTAGTTTGACGTTATTTATAAGGTAGCATCTGTATTGGCCATCTGACATCGTTCTAAAACATGTATCTGTTAATTCATTCATAAGCTGGGCTCTTTGTATGTAAGATATTGCTTAAACATATGCAACTTATTCAAATTATGTTAACTCTTAGAATTCGGAGCTAAATGGATGTATGATATACCAAACAAAACAAAAAAGCAATGCCAATAAGACAAACGAAACACACAAACAGTTGAACGAAACATGGTCGGTGCTCTGTGAAAAGGGGGGTTTAATGCATGTGCGTAAAGTGTTGTCCCAGATTAGCCTGTGCAGTCCACACATGCTAATAAGGAACGACATTCTCCGATTAAACAAGATTTTTGATAAGAAGAGACTGTCTTGAAACGAAACAATATCATCAAAGCGGAAAGTGTCGTCCATGATTAGCCTGTGCGGACTGCACAGGCTAATGTGGTGCGACACTTTACGCACATGCATTAAATCCCCTTTTCACAGATCACGCCCCATATATACAGCGGAGCGACGAGGTGAGCATAATCGTTCAACCCGATGACAACGTAGACTCAGTGCCGTTAAAGCAATAAACCATCGTCGCCTAATTTCACTCGACAAAAAAATCAAGATATTCCCATTACATTTTACATAAAATTTGACCAAACAAACACGACATTGAACTATTTACAGACAAACAAAGTACATAGACGAATTTAAATAATTCATTATACGATGCGATTATGAGACATTTTTTAACAATTGTGTTGATACACAAATGGAATAACACATCCCATAAAACGTACTTTTAAAACACAGATCTATATGCTTTGCAACCATTTAGTTTTAACGTATTGATGATAATTGTATTGTTAATCAGCCGTCGATTTGTCCCTTCAATTAGACGGATTCTTGGTTATGTAAGAAACCGCACTCCATATTCACGTACGAGCATGACGGAGTTAGCGTTTGTGTTCAAGGCGTTGTCAAACCACTGGTACAGAGAGCATGTTTTCGTTGACGGGTTGTACTGTGCTGACCTACATCTTGGCGCCATCTGGCGGTCACAGTGCGCGGCGCATTTCATCACTGACGTCAAACTGTTGATGACCTTCAGTGAAGTGCCTATGGGTTTGTGAGATGACAGACGCCGGAAGGTCTCTATGGAAGGATAAGAACGTGATGTTTAGTTCCCCCGAAGATGAAAACTAACAAGTTCGTGCACTGGTAGTATTGCTTGTCCACCCCTCCCCTAAGAATTGTGTTTACGCAACATTGAGGCATTGGCCTTCGATGTTGAGAAAATGACATTGTTTTAATTATTTGTTGAATCAAACAACAGAAATATTAATGTCCTCGATTGATAGATGAATTTTCTTTCAAGTCAATTTAACACAAATTAATGCATGTGTAAACGGTCATGTTTATAATAAAATATGCTATTTTATAGATAAAAATATCCTTAGTACGCATTTGAGCTTGAACATTTCGCAGTGAACGTCAAATTTGACAATGAATGTCGTGTAATTTTGTTAGTTTTTCGTTAAGTTTTATTTAAACCTGCGTTGCAATAAATTTTTTTGCATGACAAACGTTATTCGACATGGCTTAGTTTGTTGCTTTCGGGTGCAAAGATCGTCCGGATAATTTCAGATATGGTAATTATGGTCTGGGTCTCCAAAATATTGAAATCATCAAAAATGTGACGCGTGCTTATCAATTATATTTCTTCAACTTATAAGAAATTACAAAACACTATTTGAACTTACTTATACTGATATTTAAGCCAAATAACATAATGTTTTCTACATAGAATAGTTACATTTTTTAAGACAACAAGAATAATATGAATTTTATTAATATGTTTTCTAATACCATTCAGTATGTTATATTGAAATATTCACAATAAATTACAATATGCTTGTGGTTGTGTGCATTAATAATAATTATTAGCATTGATTTTATAATAATTAACAGTTTTGCATTTCTAAGTAATACTAATTATCCGAATAAAAATTGTATTTTAACTTTAATTTGTATTTTAAAATTCCATAAATCAATTCAGAATTCTTGCAAGTATCATTTCTGTGTCGATAATTTTGATGTACAACATAGCCATTTTCAACGCGATTGTAGAATTACAATCAACCATATCAAAATATATTAAATGTGTTTTGTTACCGGCATTGCATAAAGCAAAATCAAACAATTATGTATTCCCAACACGATGGTAATCTTGAGCATCGGCAAACGCTTTCCGAGTCAGAATAAGAAAATAATGTTTACTGAAAACCAATAAATTCCGTCTCATACATGTACGGTTCAACAGAAAATTATTCACTATCATATTCCATTTTCATATTTTTTTTTCTTACGAAAGTTGCAAGAAATTTCACGTCACAAATGATCATTGTCGGCTCGGGTACTACTGAAGTGTTCCCTGGGTACTCTTAATTATACTTAAGTGTACCACGGGTACGGAAAATATACTTAAACGGTCCCGGCCAGACTGTTTCCGAGTTGAATTCCCACCAAAAATCCGATATCGTAAAACACGCCACGGAATACGATTGTTTTAAAAGAAAACCCACCTTAACCTGCAATATAAGCAATTTCGCAAAATATTGACAAAATATGAACATAATTAATATGAAAAAAGCCGACAACGACCAATTTAGCGTTAGAATTCCCGGGTACGTTTTAGTACATTTTACCTCCAAAAGTTTCATTAGAATCCCTTCAATACTTTTCGAGTAACACTCAACACAACGGGCGTTCAGACTAAATAATGGAAGGATCGACGGTTTTACGGAAGGAAGGAAGGGCGGAAGATGTCTGGTTTAACGATTTATTCAATACGTCAAATAGCTAACTATTTAGAAAGCAGATCGTTTCAACAATTAAAAAGTAATTATTTTAGATTCGGTTCACCAAGTTAGTATGCCAGCCCTTAAAGCGATTTAGGAACGGCATATGCTCTTCATTCCAAAATACAATAGTTAGAAATACCATATTAAAGAAAATGATCTATATAAAAATAGCTTTTATTAAGTGAATCTGGGTATTGGTGTCCGAGTCCTTTAAATGGCCCAGAATTTGGGATTTTAGGATTTTGAGGTTCATCGCATGCGCGAACAAAAATAGGAAAACTAAGGCAATTAAAAAACAACAACACGTGTTCTTACCTGTGTCATCCGGCAGAAAACCGATAACCAACACCTCGCATAAGCTGAGTGCTTTAAAAGGCGTTCATCGTGTGACTTTGATCCAGCGTGCAAACATGTCCTCGGTGAAAGTTGCACTGTCACCGGCAACACCAGATTGATAATTGACTAACGTGTATGCGTTTCTCTCTCTAGCGAAATATACCTCGACGTCTTGCAAACGTCCGACTGTGATGCACACAAAAGTAAATGACAAAAATTGATCTTTAATTTTAGCAACGCACACATTAAATGTGTATGTCAAAAAAAGAAACAAACGCATCGCATTACTATATCCTCCTAAAGGAATGTATTGAATATCACTACAAGTTTCTTAAAAATAATTTTATGCACAGTTTATAAAAATTATAAGCGACAAAAATCCTCCAAAAAACAATACTATATATATAGTATAAATAGTATATAAATATATGTTATTTTACATGGTAAAGTGGTGTTATGTCGGAAAATGTTTGCATCGAGGTATTCTTGGAACAATTTATATTTCTGCGCGGATGTTGAACAAAATATGTTGTACTGTTAAAATATACATTTCCAATTTGTATATTATGTTTACCTTGTATGTTTTCTTTCCCGTGCAGCTTCACTGCATCTATTTCGACCCACGAGTTTGATATTGAGTGTCCACCTCGATGCGAATATGATTCGTGAAACATTCGGTCGTCTGGTAAAAAAGTCAAATACAAGTACAATATTGTAAGAAGTTAAACTATTACCAACTCTAAGATCAGAAAGCAGACGGTGGGCTGCATTTATATCGTGTCATTATTCCGGTGTTGAGTCACTTTTCGGTAATTTGACAAATCGTCTATTTATCCGTAAAGGTCATCACTATTATATATGGTGTAACCTATGGTAAGGTATATTTATGAGTTATAACCTCATATAACGTCCAAATTGATAGGGCCATTGAACAAGTCTGTACTGCAATGTCCCTTTAAAGAGTTGATAAACCAACAAAAAATCTAATTGTTAAGGAAATTGAACCGAATACCGCATCGTTCAATGCAAACACTCTACACTTATTCAATATTCTACCGAAAGGCTTTAAAACTATCTTACAAAGCAACGCAGGCGATATTACACGTGTTTTACGTCGGTATGATATTGCGGTATATTTTCATCGGAAAAGGTATCGATCATACAAATCGTTTGCAAATGATAATATATAAATTGTCTAACTTACAAGTGTTGATGTTATGACGAAAATAAACGTATTTTATTTTCCTTTTATGATCTTTAAATATTTGTTAATATCTCACCGGAACCACAAAGTAATAAAATAAAACGAAATGTCGTCATTTTATTGTTTTGGGTGCAATCTTCGCAGAAGTGTCTGCTTTTATATAATCAAGACACCAAAAGCAGTGCAATATCGTTTTATATCATTTACATTTTTGCAGTCTACATTTTTACAAACACGGATCCCCCTGGCTTAAAATATGCTTCATCCAAATTTACGGTAGGGTACATAAATTTTTAACATTTAAACGGTTTTATGGATTTTTTTTATAGCCTAATGGAAATTACTTAAGCAAAATTCGCTAATTTGTAGCCATTTGCTTTTAGGTGAATAGCAGAGAAGGCACTGACCGCATTTGATGAAATATAGCACCAACAATTATCTACATAAAAATAAACACTGCGTACCAAAAGGGGCGGACTGAAAATGCGGGCGTTCTGTATATGACTTGCGGCCCCTGACCACAGAACGATCCACTGCCCTGATTGACGCCCCTTGATTGACGTCACGCCCCCAGAATTCCACGTCTCGTAGATGTCAACTTTAGAAACGTAAACTTTCGTCGTAAACATCACCTGAAATAAGACTAACTTGTCTAAGTACATGTATATGCAGAGCTTCATTTGAATCAAATATGAATACTTTTGCGTTTAATGCGAAATTCACTGATTAACGTTTTGTGAAGTGACGATATTGTTTGTAACAGTTTTCGAAAGACAAGCAAGCACTACGCACCATTATTATGCAATCATTAGAGATTGATAAATACAATTGAACATGAATCAAAGAAGACGATCATTTAAAAAAACACAGATACATAGTTTTGAAGTATATCATGGGTACAGTCCGAACATATAACGTTAATATACGTAACCAAACGTACAAACGTCAATGTTTTAAGTGACACAATACCCTGGGAATACTTTCAGAAATGAAGAGCGAAATATTAAATTTTATGAATAAAATACTTTTTTCGTAAATACCCTGGTTAGTACATTAGGGGTCAGACATCACATGCTAGATTTTAAATATACGGACAATTGTTCGTCGTTCTTCATTGAACTACGTTTATTCTTAAAGCCAAACCATAATGCATATGCATTGCAAGTATAAATATATAATTTCGCATAATTTCGGTTTTACAAATGAAGTCTACAATTTCTTAAAATATTCAACCTTAAATGATGCACGATCGTTTTAGGCATTTGTTTGGACGTTTCAGGCATTTGATTAGAAAGATTCAAACTATTCAAATTTGTTCATATTGTCATAAAAAATATAAATAAAGATTGTGGTATTCGAAGGCTTACTATGTAAAAATGTGTGTTTTTACGAATCGCCATACCGGCAATAAATGCAATCGGTGTGTTGTTGATTTTGTCTTTTAAATACATACATACTGATACATGCACGTAATTTTAAAATATAAACTCTTTCATTATATTGACACTTTAAACAAAAAATACAGACGTGAAACACATAATATAAATTCAGGGGTAATACCAGTTGAAAATATATGTATTAGTTTTGGAATTGTGTTACATGGTATAATTTTTAGACATAAAATATAAATAGTTATTTTGTGTTCTTGATAATGTACAAACGCGCATGGCCTTTAAATATCTAAAAGACAGCTTTATCATAATAAAATGTGAATACGATTTTATTTCCAACAGTCAGAAAAGATCATAATTGGTTATTTGAAACGAAAATAATAATTAATTGTTTCATTTATAACTGGAAGAATCTTTTATTATTTAATTAACCCATACACTTTAAATGTATTGTGCACTTGTCTGATGTTTATATGTAAATTTTGTTGTTGTCGTTTTTAACTTGTAAAGTATATTTTTTGTAAATTTTGGGAGTAATTTATTACTCATACAAGCAAACAAAATACATTTTATGAAATTGAGTATAAATTAAGTCCGCAAGTAAATTTTAGTTTGTGTTATCTTTCAAGACAAAGAAAATAATGTACCGCACAGTGGACACGATCTAACACCGTATATTCATACAATAATGTTTATAGTTGCGTTGCTGGCCCATGTAATTGCTTCGCATACATACATATGTACCAGTCACTTACAAAAGCAGCACATACCTCAATGTACTCATTTCCGATCCCCTCACCCTTTGGAGACCATGTCCCTTCTATATCACCATAGTTCGGGTATACATTAGCTGCTCCAATCATCTCACGGGCGGTCCATCTTATAATGCAAATTACAAATAGGATTCGTAGCAATCCACTGGTCCAAAGGCACAACAAGCCGAAAATCTTATTATATAAACAAATATTATGGTAGGCTTTAATTTTTGGCCCAAATACATTATTAGCTAACACTGTTTCTATGGAAGCCACTATTGTGGTTGATTGCCATTCGCTGGTCCAAAGATAAAACAAGCCGCGTTCCTATTGAAAACAACACTTATGGTAAATATAAAGGAAATCATTATATATAATAAGTTGTAATTTGCTGGTCAGAAGACACTAATAAACGAAGAAAAAGTCAGCTTCAACACCAGGTGAGCAGTAAATAGAAACAGGTCCTTTGTTATTGGCACTGACCAATCAACATACGGTTTACCACAACACAAAATTCACAAACTGATCTCTTAATAAGGAAAGTTGCAATTATTACAAATCCAATTCCGATTGCCCTCACGCTATCTTTAACTCGATAATACCAGTAATTCGTCACAATTCGATGTTTGTAAGACGTAACGTGCAGACCGTCTATATCAAAAGCATGATTAATGATACGTCGTTTTAATGCGCTATTGGAATCTCAACACAACACCGAAAATCTAATAACGTAAATAACTAGTTGCGGTACGTCAAAGTTCTTTAGTGATAAGACATCATAAGTGGCAAATGAAGATTACAACCACACACACATGATGCGTAATCGAACTAGATTTATGCAATCACTATGATAATGCTTACCCTGGTTCTCGCGTATATTCAGTGGAAAAACTTGCAATCGAAGAAACCCACTGATCAATATCAGGTGCTACGACGTAATCTGTAATACCGAACCAAAAATATAAAAGATAAACTTCTCAAATGTATAATGTAGGAGGGACGGCAAATAGTGTAAAAACAAACATCAAATTGTGAGTGAAGACCTTAACACGAATAATATTTCAGGTGAAAGATAACAACTTGAAACAAACTATTGAGATGACAAATTTTTCGCCTAATTGACGCTTTACCACATACATGTGTACGCATGTTTTCTTGATAAACTATATCCGTACATCGGTTGTACGGACATTTGTTTCTACGCTATTTTTGAGAAAATTGCTTACTACGTTTTTTTGACAGCCCAAACATTGTTTTACAAGCATATTTGACACGCTGAACCTTTGTTTGTACGTTATGTTTACAAACTGGACATACTGGGAAGCCCGGATAAATTTATTTTATATAAAGATTACTGATTAGAAATTGCGAGAATATGTGCCCCTTTTTGTGAATGAATATCTTTGGCGTCTCGCGAATGTTTGCTGATTGTTTTGTAACGAGGTCATTTCGACTGTAATTAGGTGCTCCCATATTTCCATTTAGTTTCATCAGTGTCGCATAAATAGTTATATTGATATGTGCGTATTATGGCTCATCAGTAAATGATAATTAATTAAATGATGAGCAAATGCATGCACTATAGAAGGCGCCTTTTAGGCTTGGAACTTTTTTAATCAGATTTTTTCGAGGACATTAGCATTTTCATTTGCCAGACATGATGCATTTGTTTTCATTATTTATACAAAATGCAGTTTTCTTACGTAGGCTTTGTATGAAATAATATCATAAAAAACACTTTTGTGTACGTTTAAATTATTATTTTTTCTCGACAATGGGTGTGCAAGGGTCGAGGTAAAAGCGGAAAGTGTCGTCCTTGATTAGCCTGTGCGAACTGCAAAGGCTAATTTGGGACAACACTTTACTTACATGCATTAAACCCCATTTTCACAGAGCGAGGTTCAAATATTTGTTTAGGAATACCATTGGATATGATAAGTTCTGAAAACACCTTCCAAATAATTTGAAATATGTAACGTCTTAAATTTTTCTATAACGAAAACTATTAAAATATAAAACTTACAATTCGCTGCTTTTAGAGATGGCATAATTTTGCTTATTTCACAATTATAAATAAACATTATTTTTATCAACAGACATGAACGAATATTTTAAAGAGCTTTACGTAAAGCAAGCATTTAGTTTGAACATATTTATTTCTTTTGGCAAACACAGTGTACATCAAGTAATTTACAATACAATCAGTATAAGAAAAGGATTGAAACGAAAGAAATAAATCTTATATAGTTTCTCTCCTTATATTTCGGCTCTAAACTAATTGACACGTTAACATTCCCTCTAAATATGTAAAATTGTTTCACTTTTGTTTTGACAAAATACAATTGGCAGATATGGTTTATTAGTTGTTAGTTTGCGAACATCTAATGTAGTGCTACATTTTGCAAGTCGGTCTGCTGTTAACTACGCTCAGCTGGATAACCACCGCATCTGCCGCATCCGCGTGAGGTGGAGATGTATAAGTTATGCAAGAGGTTTGAGTTTTTAAACAATATTCATTCACAAATTGAAACATTATGTGAATATCGTGTTAAATGGAATATTTTTGAACGTAGCGCATATAGAAAAGAATCAATAAACAATGTTCGTATTATTAGTGTAGCGGAAGAGATTGTTTATGAATTGTCAAAATAGTCCACTATTTGCAAGGTCTTAATGACGTAGTATTTTTGCATTCATAATCTGAGGCTATTAATAGATCCGTTCAGCATTTGCCGGTTCGTAATTACCTCCCTTGTATGACAAGAACAGAGATATCTTGTTTTACATTGTTTTCAGCGTTGTCAATTGAATCAACATAAGCACGAACATATTTTTACTTACACGATTAAAAATTATGTATAATTTTGTAATGCAATTTTGAAATTCGGTTGATAATGCTGATAAAGCAGCGATATTCTTTATGTCTCTAATATGTTATCGCGATGCCGAAACATTCAAACAAACGTTTTGTGACTGAAATACATCCTCTTCAGAAACGTCGACATTGATAAAATAGAACGAACTATTACCTTAGTTTATGTTTCATGAAAGAAAATAATATGTTTCCAAATCGACAAAGTATGAACACTTTCCTGACATTTATATTTTGCATTAACTAATGGACACTCATACCTTGCTTTGGTAACAATTGTTCATTTGTATTAATTGAAAGCAAACCGCATCTATTGCAACATCTATGATTTTGTTAAAAGGCTATTTGTTTGAATAGAAATTGTACATTATTTTACCCAATTGTGCATTTATTTAATGTGTAAAATATCAGCAAATATGAATGTTATGAAACAGAATTTTAAGCAACAGATGAATGACCAAAACTATGCTGCCCAGTTTTACACAGCAACACCAGTATCAGACTCAAAACCGGATTACAAGTCCATTACATTACAATATCACTCTAGAAGAAGCCAATTGTAAATTGTTTTGTTAATTGATTTGTTTTAAAACATTTGGAAATAAAACATTTATGATAATACAATACATATATTAATACACAGTTTTAATCAATAGAATGAAAACACATAAAAAATTTTAACCACTTTGTGGAATTAACGAAACTGATTTTAATGTTCCAAAAATTATAGGTGAATTTGATATCCACTTGTAATTTGATCCTCATACAATTTCAGCCAAACAGGATCTGCTGTGTGCCTAAATGTCCATTACTGGCTAAGGAATGATAGAAGGTCACGGGCTGCCCAGCTGTCATACATTTTCAGCCAAGGATGATCGACTTAGAGGTGTTTGTTTGAATAAAATATCATAATGGGGGAAATCATATGGAACATGCAATATAGAAAATATTTGTAGGTCATTCTGGTTTCTGTGTTTCGGACAATTAAGTGGTATTCGCTATTCCAACATCATTCAGTTGATGTTATGGTGATTGCAACTTTTATTTTATATTAACTGGTTTACATGATACAATTTTCATCATGTTTTAATGCTTTCAAAACCTAAAAAAGAGACATATTTTTGTTATTTCGTCTAAGTTATCTCTATAAAATAAATAAATGGATAAACAATGCACGCACAACTCGACCTGTGCGTTAAGACACACTCTTTATAAATTTGAATTGGTTGTGTTCATTGCAAACGTGCGATATTAAAGCTATTACATAATTTTGAAAACTGAATTGCGTCTAAGAATATTCAATAGGGAACAACGTCTGTGCCTTCTACGCTTTGATAATATTTTAAAGACGTACGCAGCAGTTTAGTTTTACGCGAATTTGATTTGACTGTAACAACGGTTGCGCAATAAATGTATGCTTTTTCGGATATTCGAATTTAAACGGGATGCATATTCAATAAGAGAATGATACCAAGAGATAAAGTATTATGAATTTTAGAAAATTTATAGCCCCTAAATGACATAATAAGAATCGAACATCATCCCTACGACCACACAAACCTTTTTTATCGCGTAATTGTAACAACAAGCATGAATCTCGTTACTGAAAAACAGTCAATACTTCCTTATAACTGAACATGTTTGTGTCGCAAGTAAGATTTGATTTAAACTGAAAGCTTTCCTTCAAATTAAGCGATTTGTTTTTGAATCATCATTTATTTAAAACATGCCATCATAATATATGTGATATATATACACTATAATCAAAATCGTTATGTACGTTTTACATGTTTGCTACGGTTTAAAATAAATCGGACACACTTGTATAACTATAATTTCTCAAACAACGGCTTCAGATATCAACTTATATGTAGTGTTGTTTTAAATAATTTACTACAAAGAATATCTGATCAATTAAAATTATTCATCCACGACGATATGTTACGTCTAAATCATATGCGGATGTTGTTGCATCTTGCCGAACGTTCATATAGTAATGCTTGAATAATATTAATTTTTGTTCGCTTGATTTATTTCTCTCTGACCAATATGATTTGAACAAATCTTATTTTTTGTTTTTATGGTAAGCAATTGATTTAACAAAAACATTGATGTACACAAAGTCATTTACAGGCTGGTCAATCGTAAATCAAAGTATTTGAACATGCGCTGGTATCACACGTGCAATCAATGTATAATACACACAAACCGTCAGATAAAACGAATGCTATGTAATCTAAAACTATCTACCTAACTATGGTTAAATCTTTATTTTTATTTGTGTGACGCGCTGAAATACTTAAGCACGACATGTAATCAAGTGTAGCATCGGGGAATTTGATAACTCCCGTATTTTGGAATGGGAAAACTACATCATTTAAACTACAAATATATAATGGATTCTCAATAAGATATATTCTTCCAACATTTTATAGAACAATTACCCGCATTATATTGAGCAAACAGGATCTGAGATTTAATTAAGTACATTATCAGTTGTGATGTGTTGGAACTTAGCATTTATTGTTTGACTGCGAGTTGAATTTTGAATTGTAATTGTGAACAAAAGAGCCTGGTGACTAAGTTAATATCCCCCTTCGTCCGCCCGTCTGTCACAAACAAAATCCATGTGGCGTGGATATCAATCCAACGAATTTGTATGTAAACATGAATCTGTTTTCTTATTTCTTTTTGATAATTCACGAGTCATTTGGATAACTTGGGATGAAATCTTTATGCGTAAAGATATTAAAAATTGAAAGTAAGACATTAAATATTTTTTTAATTTTACAAATAATTTTGTTCATATACATTTGATGTTTTATGATATAAAATAACATTTTAATCATAATTATAAATGAACACAGATAATTATATTATTTTCAGCAGTTGTCTCACGTGTGTGCTCAGTTTTGTTATTAAAGGCATATTTGCGAAGTGAACTCACACGTTGAAATAGTCAATTATTTCAAAGCTCAATAAAACAAATAAGAACAACCGTCACCCTCGATTATCGTTTCATTTTAATATCAGCAAAAGATGGACCTAGCAAACATTTTGCTATATGTAATAATAAATATACCCCCTCTTCTTCGAAGGTTGGGCATAAAAAAGTAAAACTACAGCGTACGTTCTTAAAATGTATTCTGTACTTAAGAATATGTGAGTCGTTGTAGATTTAAAAATAACAAAATACTGATTTCAGTATTATTACATTACAGTGGCGTATCAACAACTAATAGATTATTATAGTTTTAAAAACTCATTATAGAAAACGAATTTCATGTAGGTAGCGAATTATTTTTTTTCATATACGTCATAATTGCCTTCTGTAGAATTTCTATTCACATGCAAACTTCATTGTAGTATGTTAACGTTTTCCTAAATAAAAATGTAATATTTGTGTTGGATTAGGTTTTTATCGCACACGAACTGTAAAGATACAATTGTGTTTCATGTTCATTTTCCTAGCAATTCCAATAATATGGTACTGCGTTTTTATACAATGGCATACAAATGATATGCGGTGATTTTGTAAAGTCATGTCAAGAATCACAATTAATACCGTTGATACCCCCTTTAAGTGTATTGTATACATATGGTTTTTTATTGAATAGTTAATTAACCTAATGTAATGATCTCGATACACATCATTTATAATGTGTATGTTCATTATAATATTCAAATCTACATTTGCATACAACAACACATTAGTAAAATCATGTCAGGATTTACAAAAAACTACTTATATGCCCCTTTGAATGTATGAAATAATCTTGTTGTTTGTTTGGTTCCGTATACACTTACATTTGTTTGATACACATAATTTGTGTTTTCACTAATATTTAAATCAACTATTGCACTGGCATACATAAAACATTTGTCAAGTCGTGTCAAGAATTACAACTAATATGTCGATATGCCCCTTTAAATGTTTATTATACATCTTGTTTTTTGTTGGCTACACTATTAACCTACTTTACTGATCTAGCTACACATTATTAATTAATTGTGTTTTATTGAAATTAAAAAATACTTTTGAATTCGCATACATTAGTAGGTTGGTCAAGTTTTGTAAAGAATTACACTTAATACATTTGATATGCCCCTTTAATATATGGTATACATCTTGCTTTAACTTCTGTACTTTATCATTCTACTTTCACTCATCTTGCTACACATAATTTGTGTTTTCATTTACATTTCATTTACATTTAAATCTACGTTTTAATTGGCATACAGCAATACAGTATGTGCTTTCACCTGCACCATGTACATGGTTTCCACTGTGTTTTTAAATTGCATTTTAATACATGCAGTGTTTGATTAACGTTGGCATGGTTGCAGGCTTGCACGCTTTTCAAACACATGTGCCTAATGAACAATTGATAAAACTCGACTTTTATTACATGCAATTCGTTTTATAACAACGGAAGCATCATTAAGTGATTAATCATTTGACTGCTATCTGGATAGTAATTGAACTTCTAAACACCTGACATAACAATCAAAATCTAAATTACCAACGCAAATATATCGATTTTTTACAAAGATAAATATTTTATTATGTCAATTTTTTCTTTATCCTTTACTTTGCCATTTTCACTTATTAAGTAATTCTTTTTTCCATATAATTATATGTGTGAAGGTTTCCAAACGGCTTCGGCAGGTTTCGTTCATTTTGAATCCATTCAGCTCTCGATCTAATAACAAACCATTTGCCATCATAAATCTAATTAAAATGGGCCGTTTAATTATAAAAATGCTGATTGTTTATTTCAGTGAGTGATTTGGAAGCTTTTGAAGTTGGACTTAAATTTGTTTTATACGTACACGTTAAGGAGCGACAAAATATAGCTTTACTGTACATTCCATTACATTAAGTATCGAGAAAAAGCCGAACGTATATTGTGAATTTAATGCTTTAATATTTTATATCAGACTTTTGATCATAATTAAAAATGGACCATTAATTGTTTTTCAGCTTCGTTTATTATTTTAAATTAATATTGATTTATAAGTCAATATCAAACATCAGATTATGTTGAATACATAAGTTAGCATAAAGAATTCACAAACACGGGAACACTACAGTATTATACTTACCTAGTCTATTTATTATTTTCACTTGATTTATCACATAGAGGTCTCCCAAATCGACCTCCCAAGACGCGTCCTCAGACACGGTCCTTGTGCAACCAGAGTCCGCATAAGAAAATGCCTGGAAACTAGACCCGTCCACAGCCAATGATGCATCTCCTCCGATATGCGTGTCGGTTTGGGTTGCAGCCTTATTCAATGCCAAATTAGTAAAGGCTGAACAGAAAGGAAACATTTTGCAAAACGACGACATAACTATAACAAAGCTAACTCACAAGTAAATAAAAATAGATCGCGCTGACATTTTGATTGTTATCGGTTGAATGTGCAAGGATTTGAAGTATGTGGAGTGTATGTATTGTGCAACCACGAGCAACTAGTTCCTTTTGAAAATAAAATCATAATTGATCATCTCAATCATTTCTTGACAAGTACCTGCTGGTAAAGAAGATGTATTTACATGCATTGACACGAACGGTTAATACAAAATGTAGTGAGTATATTTTATATGTGTTTATAGTATAATGTGCAATCACAAACCATATAATGCATACACTTAAAATCATACTGACAACTGACTCTGTATTTTGAATGTTATGATGTATCCGTGTTCATAAACTCGCGTTTATCCAAATAACATAAATCAAATACAACACTGCTTTTTACAAGAATAAAAAGTTGTTTTGAATATGATTATAATCATGATTCATAATAATAGCTGTATGTATCAACGAGTTACCTGCATTTAACGAATGAAGACACGTTAATGTAATTATGAGAATAACAACAGTTCTGTCCATAGTGGGGAGTCTTTAACGTGATGCTCCCTCTATTCTGAAATACACACAATTAAGTATGTTATGTATAACTAAATGTAAACACCCTAATTAAAAAGAACTGTTCTTCTACTTGTAACATGAATACTATTAAATCATTTAATTTCCTATAATAATGCTAATACTAATACTAATACTTATACTTATACTACTACTACTACTACTACTACTACTACTACTACTACTACTTCTACTACTACTACTACTACTACTACTACTACTACTACTACTACTTCTACTACTACTACTACTACTACTACTACTACTACTACTACTACTTCTACTACTACTACTACTACTACTACGACTACTACTACTACTACTACTACTACTACTACTACTACTACTACTACTACTACTACTAAACTATATAGTTAACTGTTAAACCGTGGTTTAAGAAAATAATGTGCACTTTGTCTTTCAAAGTCTTGAACCCGGTTTAAGACAATAATGTGCAATTCGCTTGCCATACATTATTCACAGTTTTCACGAAACGCTTCACAAATAATACAAAGGGATGACAGTACAATGGATTGTGTTATATTTTTAATGAGAATAATATCGACAAATTGTGTATAAAAAATAGGACCTTAATATTTTAGACATGCTTTCACATGCCATACCCTGTTTCCCATGTAATATAACCATTACATATATTTTTATATTACACATGTGTAATATACGTTTTAAGTTTTTTCATTGGCCTAGTTTCGTTTATTGACCAATCGCATTTTGTTATTTTGCTGAAATGACGTCACGAAATGTAAACAACATTCGGGATTAATCATTATGTTTGCGTTATTATTTATTTAATTTGCTCATTTAAAAGCATGTGATAAAAAGATCTGACACTCGTTGTCATATCATACCATATTTTATTAAACTCGTCCAAGAAATTCGTTAATAAGCTCGCCAAAGGCTCGCTTACTAACACAATTCCGGAACTCTTTTGATAAAATATGGAATGATATGACAACTCATGCCAGATCCTATATGTATCAAATGAAGAGTTCATCGGCATACGAGCATTAACTGGTTTAAGTTATTTATAAAAAAAGTTTGATTTTAACACAACTCACTTACAACTTGTATTAGAACTGCATAAGACATCGACGATAAAAGCTGGTATACGTGGCAAGCCGGTTTATTGAACTGTAGAGATTATTCCTGTTTCCATTAAAAGAAGCTACCTCATCCACAATTTCGTGTAATTTTCCGATGACGACAAAACTGTTTATATTAAAGGCTACATTTTTTTTATACTTTAGGACATGTTACTTTATAGCTTTTCGGAAATGCTATTAGATTGAAGAACAAACAAATACGGATGGATATGTATAATACTTAACATAAGAATAATAATAAAAATGTAGTTAAAATAAAATAAATAAATAAACATAATAATAAAAATAATAAAAAATAAGAATAAATAAAAGAATTAATAATACTAATAATAATAATAATAAACTAGATTGTAGGCTTTCCATTAAAAGCACTATTTGGTTAATTATGTTTAATTGTCGGTTTTGGAGAACGTATGTAGGTTAATATTTATATAATCCATAATTTCACACATCTGTGAAAACTACACTATTTAAAGTTACATTTGAAGTGAGAAGAAAATGTTATGTGCACGGGTTCAGTATCATGGTAAAAAAAGTTTTAATTTCATATCTAACGCTGCTTTGAATTAAAATCTTTCACCGAAAATTTGAGCAACAAGACCTTAATGTAAGTGAAGGATATCTTTACTCTCACGCCCGTTATGAATGAGATAATATGTTTCACAAGCGTGTACAATAATTAGTGTTTGTTATAAAATAACCGTATAGTACGATATTGTAAACAGTATGCGGAAAACATATTGTAAAATGTGGAACGAAGACGATTACTAATTTTACTCTACTTGCCTAATAATTTTGTGTGACAATATATATCAATTAACAAATATCCTCTTTAGCCGTCGAAAGAGAAGGTAAAAGAAACCGGAAATTAACGCCGTAACCAGAATGTTTACTATCCAACGAAACACTCGAACTGCTGGTAATAAAAAATATCGTTTACTACGCTAGAAATAAGATTTTTATCCTTAACTGTTTTTCTATTCCAATATCGCTTAATTATATCGCTTATTAGCGAACTAAAACCCTTTTCTTTTGCTCTCTCGATCTATGGTCACAATTTCGCCGCACGAGATAGACAAAGGCAACCTACATTTCGTCGCCTTGATAAGGAGTGTTAAAGGCGTTTATCTCTTCGGATCATTCTTAATGGGCATAATACAAAAGTAAACATTCTGCAAGATACGTTTCTTTATGACACGAAAAAGGGCGTATCGAGCAAAAAACACGGAGCTCCGGTCTCTTTGAAATGGTGGTTATATTGAAATTGAAAATGCACAGGCAACTGAATTAAATTTCTGTTAAATGCAAAATATTGTGCAAATTGCATTCTAATTATGTGTACTTAGAATAGTGCGCTGAACTTGAAGTGTTTACATATTGGGCCGGAATAGGATATATAGATACTATGACCTCAAATGCGACAGCATTGAGCGCGCATTTATTTACGAGACAGTAGTTTAAATATTTATTTTACAAATTTGGCCATTTGACAAATTGATGTGGCACACGCGTTGAGTAGATAATTGATTTCGTGCTTATGATATGACTAAATGCATACAACTATCCCTTGTGCTGGGCAAATACGAATACAATATGTGTTCTGTTCTGTTCTGACTTATTGAGACAACAAATGGGGCTAATTGGATTTCGTCAATGAATACATAGCAATTATTCACATCCTATAGCCCAACTTTATTTTATTTATATCGGTGTATAGCGGTGTCACATTACTGCGTTCTTCTTATCTCCTATCTAGCATTGCATTGAACACGCTATAGGTTGCTTAATGTGCATACACTAATAACAAACATTTCACATAAGAATACAATTTCAAAATGATTATTATATTCGTACTATAGGTATTTAATAAGTCTTTTTTTTGTTAATTTACTTCACGGAACATCGTTTTGATCATTTGTCCGCACTTGCATATATATTATGCCTACACGTGAACATTGAGGCCTACATGCACGTTTACAAATATGCATACAGTGCAATTAGAGCCGGTTGGAATAGATGCATACTTTTTTCATTCATTATAATATATAGCAGATCGTTATTAATGAAGTTGTTTAATTTTTGTCTTTTGGCTTAAGCAAATCGTAAAGACGTCTCATCGATTGAGTGCTAACATGTGGTATAAATGCCCGGATGTAGTAGGATGTTGGCAGACGAAATAGATAAGATGATTAATATTGAATTGTCTATTTCTTACAATTGTTCGCTTAGAAACATTTTTCAAAAGATTTTCTTCTGAGAACTTTTCTAACAGCATTTTTGGTGAATATTTCTAAGATCAGTTTTAGTGAAAAAAAGTTTTAGAAAATAAAACAAATTATGTTCGTAAAACAAATTCTGTTATTTGCAAACGCTAGATAAGGTTTACTATACAGAGCGGGTAATCACGTGATAGTCAAGACGGCGACGTCCATGCCGGGGCATGTCTTTTTCGCCGTGTTACACCCTTTTATTCTTGTTTTTTTTTAAATGCCGCTTACTTTCCAGCCATATTATCAAGAAAGTTACTAGCGTTTATTTCGTATTAATATTCGCTCTACATCTCGACTTTATTCGCTGCGAAATTTCTTAGCGGGATGACCTAATTACAGCTTCACTAAGTAAACTTGCGGGGAGTTAAGTCGAGAAATAAATGCAAAACACCTTTTTACTGATATGGTTGGAAATTTAGCGTCATTTAAATATTACACAAAAATAATAAAGGGTATAAAACAGATAAAGACGACACGCATTTTGTGTTACTTTTTGCATACTCAGTTATGTGTTTTTTAACAAAGTGAATCTTATCGTATTCGATTTTGAAATAACTTTTTCGATGTATTTATAAATGGGGTACGTGACTTTATTAGTTTTAAAGTATACATGATTTTCTTGTTTTTTTAGACGACTGTCGAGTTTTCATGGCTGAAATATCGTTAAACTCTGTGACGGCAAACATTTACCTTGCGATTTGGGGCGGCAAGAGACGGATCAAACTACAGTATTTTGATCCGCATATAATGTGGCATATTATTTATAATTATATGAACACTTTGAATAAGGATTGAAAACTTCAGAACGTGTGCTTCAAAATACAGCGTTCATGTAATATATTGCGTATGTAACGATGCCGGTAAAGACAACAACAACAACAAAACAAAAACACCCAATTGTTCGTTTCTGCTTACATCAAAATGAAGTTATCGTAAACTGCATGATGAGAAGTAACAAACAAAACAATAAAACAAATATATAACTTTCACCTTGGCTTCCGAATGAAAAATTTGTTCAGTCTCTAAAATAATTATTATGTAATGATAACATTAATTACCACCTAGTACGAATATTTCAGAGGACCTGAAATAGTTATGAAAAATATTGCCTTCATCTTTTCAATAAACAAACAACGGACAGTTCTGAAGGGAAGTATTTTACTCCAAATTATACAATAAGAGCGTAATCATCCGGGCATTTTTTTGTTCGCAAAATACCAAGCTCTGTTGATACGTGTTTCTAATTATCCGATTGATATATTTTGTTTGTTTAAATATTTCATCACTTCTTGTTTCCTTGTTTGTACTTATTCTTTAAAAACACTTTCTAGATTGCCTTTCGATTTTCATTCAGTCAATTGTTCCTTTAACATTTACTTCAGTAGAATCTTCGCTGTATCTTGCCAATAGACTTTTAACGCCGATGGCGCTTTGATTATAAGAAATTAGTGCGGTCTTTTGACAGCGAGTATTTCAGTGTGCATTCTCTGGCATATATTGCATTAGTATTTCTTATTCGTATAAGTATACTTGCAAAGTAGAGAAGTGTGTTGTTTCATCCAGTATGAAATTCAACGGTTGGGCATAAACGAGATGATCTTGGTACAAACCAAGAACATGTGTAAATGTAGCATGCTGCAATATTATGTAAAATGTTACTTAACTAGAATAAAGAATATTCATTTATTGTTTCGCCTAACGAAACGTTACAGCGGTATGGAACAGACGCGGTCAAGCCATTGAACAAGGTTCAAATCAATGTTATGTTGATATTTTCACCCACTGGACCACAAATTCTCCTTCTGTAACCTTCCAGTCAGCTGAAAATAAGTATGTACTCATTATTTAATGCAAGTATGACAATGCGAACAATTTTAAGTAAGTTCATGCCGTTTACATTTCAAAACTATGTTTTAATTGACGCATCACATGCACTTCACGTTGGACGAAGTGTTTCTCTAGATTTAAAAATGGAGGAATTTATATTGATACGTTCCTTATGCATAAATATATAACAACTGTCAATACACCAATGGATAATACTGGAAGTTTATTATATTCGCTGAGAAAATGCTTCCATTTCAAACACATTTTACGACCAAGTTCAATGTTTTTGTTTGTTTTGTTTTTGGTTGTTTATGTGTGTGCGTGTGTGTGAATATGTTCTGATCACAACTTTGTAAAAGTCTAAAAATATCAATTATCTAATAATGTACAATATATATGCATGTAAACACAATCCGTATGCATTTTTATAAAGATATAAAATATAAATAACTTAATTGTGTACATTCTATATTAACACGAGCAGTATGATTTTTTATAAACATGTTCTAGACACAACTCTGTTATGATATAATAGTAAGTTGAAATGTATAACTATGTATTTTGGGCCGTATGCCCTTTGTTTTCAAAATAAAATTGACTTGACTCCTTGCAATTCATGTGACTTTTCCTTATAACTCAATGCGTCAAAAACATATACAATTCCCTTACAGTTAAAGACAAACCAGTGGTAAATGTGCCGAATTTTTGCTGTGATATCCAAAATAAAGTCCTTGTCGACGTCAAGGATCGTGAACACGTGCAGGCCTTGCGTCACCGTGCCGTTCATCTCATCTTGCCAATGCTCCAGGAACTCTGCGCTGGTCACAAGACCGTCAGCTAGTGATATGCGACACATGTACAAGCATTGCACCAGCAATAGGGCATCAGAAGGTCGGTTGATGCTGAGATCGAGCTGTTAAAGGGACCTTTTCACAGATTTGGGCATGTATTGAAGTTTGTCAATAATTGCTTTATATGTATTTATAAATGTAAACATTAGATCTAAAAACTCCAGTAAAAAACCAACAATAAAAATTAAAGGCAGAACAAATAAGTAACCCTCAACTGAACTAGAACCACTAACCCCTGGAGTAAATGTATATCGGTAAGACCACTCGACCATCTGTGCTCATACAATGAGTATTGTTTTTTATTTTTTATATAAGCAATTCTCGTTGTATCACAAAATTTAACGACATCAACAAAACTCTCTGAATTATTCAATCGTTTCGCGTGGCAACGTTTAACAATTTTCAGGTTTTTAAATCGTTAAACGATGTATATACTTGATATTTTAGAGCATGGTAAATGTTCAGTTTTACTGTTTCATCACAAAAATCATAATTACAACGAAAATTTGCGAATACAATTTGTTTTTAGTTTTGTAAATTTACCAAAACGTGAAAAGGCCCTTTTAAAAATCTCGTCCAGTGCTCTGGAAAATATGAGGTGGTCACCGGCTCATCTACAGTTGATTAGTTAACTTGGTATTATGTCAACACAAGTAATGTATCAGCTGCAACATACATTGGCAGCGAACTGCCCATTATTAGCGAAATCAACATAGATCTTCGCAATAAACCTAATAATTATACATGATTTGTTCATTGTATTTTGAAGCCTTGAAAGTTAAAGAAACGGGGCATGCCTCGATTAAGAGTTATACTGCTTGCATTTGGGGCCTTATTTAAGCGTGAAGCCCAATAATTTTACTTGATTAGTCAAACATTTAGTCATAATTCTGGCTGAAACCACTCCGCTTTAGTTATTGTCGATTTGACTTGAATCATAATGAAAGCGAGTATTTCAAACGCATGTTGTATTTTTTTATATTTATACATGTACAAGCGTTCTACGCGAAGTCTGCGCTATTCACACTATCGTCCATTTTTGACATACAACGATTTATAAATATAAAAGAAAACGATAAAGCTATAATTTAGCTACGTTCGTATATATATATGCCATGATATAAAATCACTGCATCAGCGATAAGCTTTAACGATTCAGCTACGTTCACCGTTTAGTTACATACCTATTGCAATGAAGATATGGTCGAACAATTTATAAGCGATAGAGCAAGATCGTCCGCTATCGACATAAGTTGCGAAGATGTAAAAATCTGCAATAAGCCATAAAGCAATATCGTGCACTATTGACTTGCGTTGCGAAGATGTAAAAACACTTTATAAGTGTTTGAGCAAGAACGCTTCAGCTATGTTCTAAGTGGTCACAAAACAGTCCGCCATGCAATTTGAAGATTACTATAAAAACAAACATTGAAGAAGAGATTAAACTACAGCGATTCAGCTATGGTGCCAGTTGTCTTTAAACAACGCATGTCAACAGACCGCTCGTTATTTGACAGGGACGTGGTTCAAATATAATCAATGAAAATATAAAGTTGCCAAATATGAATAATATTAATATTATAGCACAAGGGGGTTTGCATGTAGTTTGCGCTTATCACAATACCTTCCGATCTTAAGATATGAAGATATACACGTATTAAATCAGCGATTTAGATTAAACAATTCAGGAATTTTGCCAGTCGACACAGGACGGTCCGCTATTGAATATTTCATTTATTTTATGTTTTTCAATATACAAACATGTTGCGCATCGGGATTAATAACTTGCGATAATATAATACATTATGTTTATAATTAGTTATATCAAACAAATAGTCAAGGCATGTGGGAAAATATTATATTAATTTCGGAAAAGCTAACAAATACTTACGTTAGTAATGGTATGTTGATGTAATTGTAATAGTAATCGCGGTAAATTTAGCGCAAACAAACGATAAAATAGTTAAAATGAACATGCAAATGACGGTTCATACTTTACAATAGCACTTACTGTTGTTGTCATAGGAACGGAACACGTTCTGGAACTCCCCGTACGTAAGGTACTCGTTCTGGTCTCTGTCCGCCTTCCGAAACATCGCCCGAGCCAGGGGGCTGTCATCAAACACATGTCCGCTTCCAGAGGAACGCTGGTTCAAGGTGCAGGCGCTGGTAGCAAACACATAAATACATGTATTGAAGAAACTATTGCACACCTTCCACCAAAATACGTAGCCACCAATCACTCCTGCGTCGCACGAGCTAGAAGTTCAGGGAAATATTGCATTGTTTTAATCAAAAGAGCTAGTGGTTACCGTTGCAGACTCTGTAAGACAGTGATAAGTTACGAGCCAGTTAACTAGTCCGTTTATTAATATTGTTTAATTGACCTCTCCGGTGGAACATTGGCGCGTGGGCAGTGTCGTGCTATAATTTCAAAATAAGTTTGTGCCAGTAAACATGGGTTATAAAAAGGTGGCATATGCAAGAATGGTTTATTTAATTGTTTAATTACTTATGCTGAAGATTTGTAATTGAAAAACAGTATACAATGAAGGGAATTTTTACAGTAGGTCGAGATACCTATACCACATATTTTTATTCACGCATGGGCCAAAAATATTGTGCAAGGTTTTTATAAAAAAATAATTGTCATGTGAAAATAACATGATTTGAACAACATGATAAATAAACAATATCTAATTCGTATAATATGTTGCCATGAATGTAACCACGTTCCTTTTCAGTCAAGTCATATTCGTGGCATTTTTGTTTTATGCAGAATGGAGGATGGACAACTTTTTAGGTTTTTGAATTAACTTACCAACACACGAACCCAGTAATCATAACAGTTACCAGTATCATCTGCGAAAAGTGAATGGGCGCATGTGTAAAACACAATAATAATACACGTAGACGTAAGCAGATAATGCAAGGCTTCCGTATTCAAACACCAATACCAATAACCTTTTACATATAATGGAATTATGGGAAAACAAACAATAGCATTAAACAGAGATTTTAATCAAGTTTTAAATATGACAAGCTATATCTATCAAATGGATATTCGGCGTATATCCTGACTTTGAAATTGAGGTAGAAAATATACGTTTACATTACATAAAAACAAATGTTTAAGTATTGTTTTGTTCTTGTTCACCTAATAATCTTGTAAACACCACATGAAATGTCTGTAATGAAGTGCACGTATATTATACCACATAAGAGTAAATACAAATTATACTACGTGAGATCACATAATATATGTCCTCACATGTTTTTTATGAACTATTTCCTTCGTCACTGAAACATATGGTACGTTGATACATAATTAAGACGCAGTTGTCTTTCCACACATTCAAATAACACTGTCACATGCCCATCATGCGAAAATTGGTCTTATGGCATATGCACTTGCACAGTCTGATCAGGGGCTACGCTTTCCGCTATATAAGTACGCAAGGTCCGCGGTATCTCAAGAGAAGCTAATTTAGTATGCACCTTCACAAGACTGCGCGGATGCCTAGGCTGGGCTGGAGCTACGCTGGTAGTATATTGCATAAGACACATTTTAGCAAGACGCGGGTCTTTAAAAATCTTCTTGTGTCTTGTAAAGGGAACATCAAACCACGATACTTTGCGATAGAAAATTGAAGTGTCAATGAGTTATTAATAGCAAACTGGCAAATGTCGGCAACCTATGATGGATTGCTTACGTCACACATAAGTGGCTTGATAATTAAGAGATATCCTTTTTATCACGGACGCTATATTATTTCGGTAGTTTTGCCTAAAAATACAAAACAAATTGACTTAACTGATAGGTTTCATAAATGTCTTTCCTTAAAATTCGTGTTGTTTAATATATTGCAATACTATGTTATCAACATAAGGCGTCCTTAGTACATTGATTACTTTTCCGTCTTCCCATGACGATTTACTGACCTAGCCTTGACCCTGCAAATCTTTAGGATGAAATGTAATGGAAATCCTTAATTGAAACGGGCAAAAAAAATGTGTTACCGCATCTCCATAAACTGAACAGTGTTACATCATATCATGTCATCACTGACATGCTCAATATAAAACAGTTCACTATATAGTGCTAACTCAGTTGGTTGCTTACCACGCGTTTCAGGCCAGTTTTTTTAACTACGATGAACCTGATGAGCCTGATAACTTCCGCATCTGCCCAATCCGCTCTGAGAAAGAGTTGTATAATTGATGCCAGAGCTTCGAGTTCTTCAACTATATGCATTCACAAATAGAAACATAATGTGAATATCATGTTAAATGGAATATTTTTTGAACGGATGTATATAGACAAGAATCAATAAACAATGTTAGAAATATACATGTCGCGGAAGAGAATGTTTCTGAATGATTAAAATAGTCCTCTATCTGCTGCGTCTTAATCGCGTGGTATTTTTGTTCAGCGCAGGTCATTCATAATCAGAGGCTATAAATAGATGCGGGAACAAAAACTACTGCAGATCAAGAAGTATAGTGTTATATCGAGAGTCCAATATACTATTAAGCGTCTGTTCCGTAACCTCGGTAATAGTGATTGCTACTACAGCTGGGTTAAATTTGATATGTCTGGGAAACGTTCTTTTGTACTCAACATGTAGCGGCGATATCTCATGTTTTCTCAATTGACATGACGCCTGGACGATGATCACTTAATCACGTGGCTTAGCGGTCAGCAAACCTAGACAAGCTAACACCAAAATGGCTTCTTTCCCTATAGATTGCATATAGATTAACGCAATATTCCGGATGATTTTTTTGGACTTTTCCACACCATATAACACTTGTTAAAGGGATTTGTGTCATTTTGTTATTCTGCAAATGCAAAAAATATTAGTTTATAGAGAACATCAGCAATTTATAACGGTTTTTTCGGTACATTAATCACGCTCTCAAACGCTTGCGCGCTTACCAAAATCGAACCTGTTACTACGTGTAATGGTGGTATGAGCAATAAATTAACACTACACTGGTAGACCCATGTTATTTACGAAAATATTAACTAAACATTTTTCCCCCGTGTATTTAACAAGAAAAAGCGCTTTATAACTGGGATTTCGGTGAAGTTTTACGCGCTTTCTGACGCCGAGTGGGTACCTAAATCCCACATGTTTTTACGTATAAGAGTGATATTAATAATATTAAACATTGTTTATTGGACATTTATCAATCACTATAATTGAAAGTGCAAAACAACACAATAAGTTTGGCCATTGTCTGATATAAATAAGCGTTGTATGAAGGGGAATTCGGTCAGGCTACTTAATAAAGCTACCAGTATCAGACGCTCGCGCATGTACCGACTTCCCCCAAGTTAACACATTTATTGGTTATATCAATAATAATAACTCTTATAAAATTACATTTATCGAATCGGATACGTTTTTTTAAAATAGTAACATAAACGGGGATTTCGTTACGTAAGGCAAAGTGGGTACCAATATTCTCTATTATTTTACATGCGAACGTAATTTAATTCATACTTCATAATGCTTAGTTATTGCTTTTATGACATTTCCAGTTTTTGAAATCAATTAATGTTCAATAAGGGGGATCTCGGTAATTCTACGCATTTAAGCTTCCACTCGCACTTGTCACGACCGCATATCCGCGTTGGAAATGGTATTATTTTAATTCATCTAACTTATCTTTCTGGATACCGAATGTCAGAGTTACATAAACCCTGTTAACACCGTTTTGCCATATTTCATTTCCGTTTTTTTTCGAACAAAATAAAACGAAACTCGTTGAAAAAAAATGAGAACTAGGCATTCGATCCCCAAGTGTGGACTAAAAGCCTTTATTGGTGACACCACATGTCTGCACATGTGTAGATACCGTTATTAAGATAAGATATCACGTGTCACCTTCTATTAACATGTATAATGGCAATAAAGTGCATTACTATCAGAGTGATAAAACACAGCATGCATTAGGCTTCATGCTGGGTTTTATTTCTCTTAAAGTCATGCATATACACCTTGCTTCTTTTAATTCCCTAGTAACTGATAAAAAAATCATGAACTATTATGTGATGATCAGATCGATAACATTAACCATTTAAATCTGCTAGTTTATTCGATAATTAGATATTGTATTTGTCTTTGACAGTGTTGACGTTTAGTTGTTCGTAGGGACGACCGCATGCCTTCATCCATCTCTTACACTTCTCAAGATCTCTTTTCGGCTTTGGAAACGAAATAAATTCAATGCCACCAACTAATCGTTCAGGATATCGATTGTCCAAGTTACATAATCCCCATTGACACAGTTTAACCATTTTTAATCTACGTTTTTTTAAGAGGAAAACAAAAGAAACTCGTTAAAATAAAAGTTAACCTAGACATAGCTTGTTTAGGAAAACGGCGGACAGTTCGTTGCTAACTCGCGCGCCCGCTATATCGATCGCTGATTGGTAGATCAATTCTTCGATAAGGATTTGATTGACAGGCGGCGTCATGTCAATTGCTTGGGTGATAACAACGCAATAGTACAAGGTAAAGTACGGAATCCGGATAGTGCCATCTATAAGCTCGCACTTCTTTCATCAAGGGCGACACTACACACACGAAGCGACAGTGGACAGGCGATATTATTACAGCGATATTTGAACAGTGCGCCGCGACTGTCGACTAAAATATCGAGTATCGCTTAGTGTGTCTAGTGTCGCGGTCTGAAATTAGACCTCGATACACGACATTCGGATAATATGGGCGATATTTGAAAAATAAAATATCGTTGGTCGCCGCGACAGTCGCGCATATTATCGTGTATAGCTTCTTGTGTCTAGTGTCGCCCTTTGAACACGACACTAGACACATGAAGCGATACTTGATATTTTTCCTGACAGTCGCGGCGACGCACGATATTTTTCTTGACAGTCGCGGCGACGCACGATATTTTTATTGACAGTCGCGGCGACGCACGATAGTTTTCTTGCCAGTCGCGGCGACGCACAATATATTTAACACGATATATCGCCTTTTGGGCTACCTACCCAAGGGTGATATATCATGTTAAATATATCGTGCGTCGCCGCGGCTGTCAAGAAAACTATCGTGCGTCGCCGCGACTGTCAAGAAAAATATCAAGTTTCGCTTCTTGTGTCTAGTGTCGCCCTTGATGAAAGAAGTGCGAGATTATAGATGGCACTATCCGGATTCTGTAGTAAAGCTTGTTTATGTTCACAGTTCTCAATTTATAAAGCGTTGAACATGTGTTGCGAAAATGCTGACTTCGAAATAAATTTCGAAATTTACGTTTCTAACTCATTAAATTGAAAACAAAAGTAAAAATTGTGTTTGTGTGTGTGTGTGTGTGTTCGCGCGCGCGCGCGCGTGTGTGTGTGTGTGTTGATTCTCATGTTTGTCGCATATTCACCGCATGAATTGTGAGTAATTGTAGTCAAACCACACATACGTGTTAGTAGATACACATTATACTACGGGAGTTCACCATCATATGTGTCCTCACATGGTTTATTCTGAGTTTATTTCTCCGCCATCAAAATATATTGTACGTTAATATTTAACACTCAGTTTTCTATCAAAACATTCAATCACACATTCATAGCCGCGTCATGCGATAATAGGTCTTATGTCGTTTAGTTCAGCATAGCTCAAGCTCAGCCTGTGCATTTGCGTAGTCTTGTCAGAGGCGATGCTGTCCACTATAACACCACTCGAGTTTTTATGGTCTCATTATGTATCTCCTGAGCAGACTGAGAGATTCGCAGGCTGGGTGGGCTAAAGCTATGATTGGCGCATATGGCATAAGACCCATTTTCGAATGATGCTGGTCTTTTGAAATTACATTGCGAGTTGTAAATGGAATATTTTAGCACAATGTATTTCAATATAAAATTCAATTAAAAAAGCAGGGTAGCCTGTTCAGGCGTTGTGGAACGACTTCCAGACGTGCTGACCGAGAACGGGAAACATTTATGGTTAGACAATTAAATGATTTTTTCTTGACGTGACTCTTTACATTTTCCGTACTTTTTTTGAAAGCAAAACTATGTTAATCGATATTTAATTATGTCTTCCACTGACGATTAAGTGAATGAGTAAAGACCGTGAAATTCTGACAGATGTTACGCGTAATTGTAACTGGGCCACAATAATTAGTATGTGTCTATGTGTCGTTTGAACGTGCAGAGAGTAGTCCGGAATTCCGTAAATTGAACAGTGCTGCATTCTTTACGCTGAGCACAGACACGGTGATGCAGCCAAATTTCAGGGGATTTCTCTCGAATCAGACTCTAACATATTCGAATTTGTTCATTCGTGCCTGGTGACGTTATGTGGACGTCATTTAAAATGAAAAGCAGGGTAAAACAGCTACGCTGGAAAAGCGCACTATACCGATGTTAAGGTAAAAGATTGGTTGACACAGTGTGAACTACTAGGGTAACAAGTAATGCATCAACAGCAAAGTAAGGGTAAACAGCGCTGTCTTTATGACTACCTAATGCGTGAGTGAAAACTAATGCTCGCATATTTTTATTATATTTATTGTGATCAATTATCTTATTGCATATTTTGAATTGTATAATTTTGTTAAGGGAGTTTCCATCAGGAAATTATAATCTTAGTGCCATAGGTATTCGATATTCCAAAAATATACATTTAATATGATGGTGATTGAAAATTTTATTTTATATTAACTGGTTCTCATTATACCATTTCATCATATTTGTAATGCTTTCAGAACGTCAAAAAAGAGACATGTTGTTGTTGGTTTGTCTAAGTTATCTCTATAACATAACTATTATGTTAAACAGTGCACACACCTGAACCTGTGCATTAAGAAACACTCTTTATAAATTTTGTTTTGTTGAATAGTTTTGAAAAATGATTTCCGTCTAATATTATGCAACAGCGAACAACGTAAGTGCCTTCAGTGCTTTGATTTGTGATGCGTACGCTCAGAGTGTACAGCACGATATCTCTGTTATATTATTAGGCGGATGTTATATCGGTAAAGACAACTGGTCTCGTCAATCACTTAAGTGTATAGAGTATACTCTGACTGATGCTTGCTACATGCAGTGGTCAGCTTTTCTGTACAAGCTATATAATTAGACTGAAGAATCTATAAATAGACTGATGCAGGGGAACAGGTAATGTTACAAGCTATAACTAACTGAAACAAATGCACATCTCTTTTCTATGCGAACTTCAAGCTTAAAGGTCAGGACCCGTGATTTCTCAAGGGCTTTCATCGCCAATTGAAGCTACCGTTCGGTAATGGTGTTGAGTCTCTTACGTCTGTAGACATATGCCACGTCATTTTTTAAGACGATCTGATAACATTTGCAAAGTGAGTGCTTTGACTGAATATCGGAATTGACAGCACATGTTTCGTTCTTAAATGAGTGAGTAAGAGTTCGTGTGTTCGGGTATAATAAATCTAGCATCATTTATTATGTAGCTGTTTTATGTTATTGGACTCTTAATTGTATGAATGCCTAAGTGAAACATAGATTCTTTTGTTCGTTTATTATGCTCTATTAAACTTTTCGTATATATGAAGTTTTGAAAGATTGAACATATAGTGTGAATTGTACATGGACTGGTAAAAAATTGCCCAGGGTGAGGATCGAACTCACGACCTTCAGATTGCACGTGATTATGAGACTGACGCGCTACCTACTGCGCTACCTAGGCATCTTATGTTACTTGAACCGTTAAGTTTAAAAATTGTATAATATTGCTTAATCGGCCGTAACATACATATATTGCTCTGCGTTTAACACTCTAATTATAATCGTTTGGAAAATAAAGCTATGAAACGATTTATACCATGGGCTAAAACTACGATAAACTAAGTATTTAAAGTAAGAACATTGTTTCAGTACTCGTTGTGATAATAACAGTTCATGTATAAACCTGTTTACCAGACACAGGTGTGTTCAAAGAAGGATGATCGTTTAATGATGTCAAAGGGAAGCTACTGTTAAAAATACCAAATTTAACATATCACAGCGGTTACTCCCCATATTGCCCATGGCGTTAACAGAACAGAGCATACTTTTATTACACATAAACTGTACAGTTTCTAGTATTAAACAAAATGATAGTACAACATACATGAATAAAGTAAGTTGATTTAGCAGAAATGTAATAAAATAGTAATTGATGAACTTACAGATAATTAAACAAAACAAGTTTTAAATCGCATGTTAACAGTGTATCTAGCTACATAATATGGAACCTTTATAATACATGAATGCATTTATAATCAGTAAAGTAAAACAGTAATTGTAATTTGGAGGAGCATAAAATAAAACAATGCGAATCCAAACCACATATTATTTAAGTAACGGCACAATAACGAATTCCAATTATGCTTAGTGTATATGTATAATATGTATCAGCATATAGTCTATAATCAGTAAAATGTAACAAAAAACAATAATTTCAAAATTTAACAATAATTATATTTTTGAAGGAGCACATACTATACGTTTGAATCACAATCACATATTAATCCATTTTTTTCGCTTATGGGCGGAGAAGTTATTATACGGATCAATGTATATATTTTTGTTTTAAGAATATCTTGCATAGTGGTGATTTTTTGTGTAAATTAGTGTAAATAAGTACTGATTTGTTCCTATTACATTTCCTACAACATGTATTGCCAATAATGCAAAGCTAATTGTTTGAATTAATAACTTATCACAGGGAAAGATCACAGGGACTAGGCAAATACGCGAAACTTTCTGGTTTTGTATCAAAACAAAACATAATCAAAATATATTTATTTTGTGCTTTTTCTAACAATAGCGCAGACTTTTGCTGTTCGAGTTTTGGTTAGCGCGTATATTCTTCAATTTTACAAGACGACAGCGATTACACGGTTTATTGCTTTATTGATAACCGTTACACAACAGTCACTTATTAAGGCAGTAGGTGCCTAGTGAGATCGGGAATAGTCGGTCGAAATCGCCGTATTCGGAAAGCGTTTCGGCTATAAGCGATATCTACGGTATAGTCCGGAAATAATACTAAATACACGAAATAAACTTTTATATTTTTATTTAAGAGTTAAATTTTCTTATCTCTTTAAGATTTAATAACTATACAATACAAATATAAGTTAAATTAATTCATTTCATATAATATTTGTGTTCATGACGTCACGGTTGTTGACATTTTCTTAGCAAAATGAAAGTGCGAAATGATAGCGAGCGATTTGCAAAATCGAAAAAGAAGCAAACACCGATCGACAACGTTGTGTTCGATAACAGTTATTCATTTACCGAGCTCTGCGATGGCGATTTGTGTGAAAATGACTCACGTAAAAGCTTTTCGCATTTGCTAAATGGCGTAAAAAGAGTAAGCAGAAGTGGGTGGGGGATGGAAGAAAATGAAGAAGATTGATTTACTCGTTGAGCTGGAGGTTTTGCTAAACAAATTACAGTATGGTCAGTTTTGTAATCTGTGTCCCATTCCTTTGACAATATATAACATTGTTGGCGAACTACAAAATGGCCTCAGTGGTTATTTGTACGTTGTTTGTGAAAACCCTGACTGTAGAGAAGTCAACCGTAATGCTTATGGAAAGCAACAGTATCTCAAAGTCAGGGGAATGCCATGCTTTGACGTAAATACCAAGCTTGGAACAGGTATGCATGTCTTCATTTTTCAACCTGCAATTTCAATCAATGTTTAATATTGTACAATTGCCATTGATCTTTGGACTTCTTACACATTTTCAGACCCCTTAAAATTCCAAGTGTCATTCCCAGTGAATATTTGTTTATCTTGTAATATATAAGGAACATTCCGGTGTCCATCATATTCAGTTTTCAAATTTAGTTTTGCATTTGTGTTGTTTAATCCAATTGATTGCTCATTCATGTTATTTAATTATGTAATGATGATACGAATGGATTCTATGAAAATACATTGTGACGTCTTTATTAAGTAACAACGGCCTTATTTCGTTTTCATGTTCTTATTATTTTCAATTCTCTTTTCAGCAATGAAAGTCAGTTTGGACAGGCTGGTGAAGGTAAATAACTTCCTAACCAATCTAAACATAACGCTTATTGCAAATAGAAATCTTAAGAAGATGGAGGCTCGTGCTGGGGAGGCCATCAAGGAAATCTCAACTGCTTCGTCTAACAAGGCTGCCATTGATGCTTATGAGAAAGAAATGGAGTAAGTGTAAAAACTAACTTTTAATACAATGTTATTGACTATTCTGGTGCTAAATTGTAGTATTTTTCCTCATCAACTGTCTTCTTATTTTCTATTCCAGATGAACATGAAACATAATTAATAATAATTGTTTTATGAAAGGCACTGTGTTCATAGTTTGGTAAAATTACATTTTTTTTAAAGATTTTTGGTGAGAACCCCAGGGCAGGCACATTATTAAAAATATTTGTGATTGTTATTATAAATATTAAAAGCTATTCCAAATATTACATTAAAAAACAAATTCATTACTTTTATAGTAATAAATCTTATGAAGGAGCATAGGTATATTAAAATTCTGAGCTCATCATATAAATGGTGAATTCTTTTCACAAGCGATAATTTGAGTTCAACGACTGGTCAATATGTAATGTTCTTGTTGTGCTGAAAATTGATTTTTCTCATAACCAACGATCATATAAGGCGTCAGAATAAAATTTAAAGGGGAATTATAAAATTCATGAAATAAGCATTGTGTGAATTTAATTTTGTATTTCAGTTCGACGTACAGTTATTCCTGATATTACTCAGATTCCTGCTGTGCATTTGAAGACGGGTTTTAAGTTCTCGACATATGTGAAGACAACAGTGCCAATTTCCTCGGAAGCTCAGAAAGTGATTGGCATCTCTGTTGATGATCATGGCATAATGCGTGTAAATGGTGGAAGTGTTGCTAGTGTATCAATTAAAACCTCTCTACATGATTGTATGATGTGGCTTGCAAAGTTTCCCAGAGCAATTTTTGTTGCACCTAATGGGCGCAGGTTTGATTTTCCGGTTTTGGTTAGTGCATTGCTGAACCCACACTGTTATGAAACGTTTTGTAATTGTGTAAGCAGTTTTGTGGACTCTTTGCCGGTTTTCAAAAATTGAATCCTGGACAGTCACACAAACAGGAAGATTTAGTGAACGTGTTCTCCAGGCAACCTGCAACGCCCACAGTGCTCCTGATGATGTTGAAGCACTGGGACCTTTGCTTAATAAAAAAGTAAAATTACTGACAATATGGCCCACATCTTTACTGTTACTGCAATCCATAATTCAGTTTGTTTAAGTCATGAAAAGCCTTAAAGGCATAGAACATTAGATTGTTAGACTTGCTGTTGCATAGAGGAACTCTAAAGCGACCAACAGCTGAAAACATTGCGGGATATGGACTGTCATTGTGTCATTTAAAAGCCATATTTTCTAGTTCCGGAGAGGATACTTTCATTGCTAAAAACAATGAGGGACTACAAAAAGTCACTAACGCAAAAAAATATTTTATCTGAAGTGGTCCCTAACATCGGTCAGTTTTTCAGTGACGAAAAGTGACGGAACAAGATAATATGGCTTTCAAATGACACGCGGCCAGTCAAAATCACGCAATGGCTTTATACTGATACTTAATTATGTACATCTAGTTGTCATTAATCTGGCTGTTTTTATTAAAATATAAGTTGTATATTATTGTGCTACATGTGTAAAGAAACATGATATCTTATACATCTTTATGCTACGTAATATTGGGACAACTTTGATATTTTGTGGTGAACTGCGCCTGTATTCATATGTTGCCTTTTGACTTTAGGTGACCTTAAGATTGTATTATAAGCCCGGCTGTTTTCGGAGAAAACTCCGAGGTATTGTCATAGCCTCTTCGTCGTCCGACGTCCGCCGTCGTGCTAAAACCTTTACATTGGCTCTAAAATTAAAGTGCTTCCACCTACAACTTTGAAACTGCATATGTACATGCACCTTGATGAGTTCTACACGCCACACCCATTTTTGGGTCACTAGGTCAAAGGTCAAGGTCACTGTGACCTCTAATATAAAACTTTAACTTTGCCTCTAACATCATAGTGCTTCCACCTGCAACTTTGAAACTTCATATGAACATGCACCTTGATGAGTTCTACATGCCACGTCCATTTTTGGGTCACTAGGTCAAAGGTCAAGGTCACTGTGACCTCTAATATAAAACTTTAACTTTGCGTCTAACATCACAGTGCTTCCAACAACAACTTTGAAACTTCATATGTACACGCACCTTGATAAGTTTTACACGCCACACCATTTTTTTGGTCACAAGGTCGAAGGTCAAGGTCACTGTGACCTCTAATATAAAACTTTAACTTTGCCTCTTACATCATAGTGCTTCCACCTACAACTTTGAAACTTCATATGTACATGCACCTTGATGAGTTCTACACACCAGACTCATTTTTTGGTCACTAGGTCAAAGGTCAAGGTCACTGTGACCTCTAATATAAAACTTAAACTTTGCCTCTAACATCACAGTACTTCCACCTACAACTTTGAAACTTCATATGTAGATGCACCTTTCTGAGTTCTACACGCCACACCCATTTAGGGTCACTAGGTCAAAAGTCAATGTCACTGTGACCTCTAAAAAAATAAATAATAATTCTGACAAGCTTTCGCAGCCGAGCGTGGCACCCGTTATGCGTTGCTCTTGTTAATGTATTATTATATCAATATTAATTCAAAGTTAGCTTAATTTCTTCACATGTCATGGTTTATACTGTAGCTTTTAATAAGAAACTAGAAAACCCCCAAAAAGAAGTGATATACACATTTAAACTTAAATTCATTGCGTGAAAATGAATTGGGGTAGGCATACTCAAAGTAAAATTTCTTGAGATAGGAACAGTAAAACTTCATGAAATTCAGTCAGTGTGAATAAAATATGTTGTGTTAAATAAATATGTACACAATATGCATTTCATCACACTACAAGTGACATAAAACGTAATTAAAGTGTCTTGTCACTGAACCATTTGTTGTCGTTTTTGCCATTTTATCCAGATAAGTGCATATATTATTGGACATCAAAGGCACAATTCTCTTTCAATGACACCTTTTTAATTCTGTATCCACTTACAAAATCCAGTCGAGTACGTTTATTAAGTTAAATGTCAAAATATATGTATATCCCTTACAAAAAACTATATATTTTGGATATAGGGTAAATCCATAGAAAACGCCCAACCGAGTCAAGGGGTAGGTGTATTCAACCAAGTATAAAAAGTTAACCGGCTGGTAAAAAATTGTAAAATTTTGCAATTAGTTGTGATATACAATTTTTTGTGTGGAAATAATAACGAAGAGTTTTTCTGGAAAAGTACCCATTAGCCTCCCACTACCTTAATATCTTAGTTAGAAGGTGATTTTTTCAAGCGGTTCCGTAGTGTAGTGGTTACACGCTCGTTTCACATCTGAGAGGTCCAAGGTTCGAGCCCCAGTAGAATCAAATGATTTTATTTGTGTTCTATGTTAACGGTTTGTTTTGATGTAGACATTTTGTTTAAATAAATATGCTGTTTTATTGTAACCATTTTTTGTTTTTATTATGCCCATGAAATATATGTGTGAGAGGGTGGGGGGTGGGTTCGTAAACACATTAAAACCTTCTTTGTTCCACTATCCTAGCAACCACCTAGTTACTAATAAAGGCGCTATAGAGCGCGAAGCGCGACACGTATTATCAATTGTAATAATGAGTCTTGATAAAGGAAGCAGCCGCTTATCAATGAGGAGCACCATCACAGTACCCCAGTCTCATTACTATCAAGTCCTCCTACAGGTATTTTTAAGAACCACATATAGAAGACCGCAGGCCTGACCGTATCTTGCCAGTGATATGGACCCTTTGGTATGGACCTTTAACCCCGCTCACTATCCAGCGTAAAACTTCCGGGGTTACATTTAAACCGACTATTAATAGCTTATTAATATCTTAGTTAGAATGTGATTTTTCAAGCGGTTCCGTAGTGTAGTGGTTACACGCTCGCTTCACATGTGAGAGGCCCAAGGTTCGAGCCCCAGTAGAATCAAATTATTTTATTTATGTTCAATGTTAACTTTTTGTTTTGATGTAGACATTTTAGTTTTAAATAAATATGCTGTTTTATTGTAACCATTTTTTGTTTTTATTATGCCCATGAAATATATGTGTGAGAGGGTGGGGGGGGGGTCGTAAACACATTAAAACTTTTACAGTGTACAGTGTTTTGATATTAATGAGTACTCAACCCCTATCGTAAATGAGCAACGTAAGAATAAGTTCAGAATCATCTCCCCTTGAAGTTGAGAAAAAATATGAAATTACGCTTACAAGATGAAGCAGATTTTTTAAAACCTACACAGTTCTGTTCCATTAATGAAAACTGCACACGGACGCCAGTAAAAAAAAGGAAACCAATGTAAATAAAATGAACTATGAAATATTTGGGGGTTACAACACAAAATCATAGATAATGGTTATTTGGGGGGTATAACACAACATCATAGATAATGGTTATTTGGGGGTTATTACACACAATCATAGATAATGGTTATACCAGTATCTTTTTCTATTTTGTTTAAAATAATCGGCCAATATATTAATATGTACAGTAGAAAAAATATGTTCTATGTAACTTCATTGAGTGCCTTTTACACTGAAATTCCCGACGCCCTTTAATGCTTTGCATCAATACTTATCTTGTACTTAATGTTAATGCAATATCTATGTCAGCATGTACAATAAACAAAACCTGTTTAAATATAGAATATCACATGATGTCATAATGTATTTAATATAACTTTTTATAATGAATGTCCTTATCGCAAAATAGTAATTAACACAGCAAAATCAAGCTCCAATCCAAATCGCAACGTAGTTATTAACGATGAAAAATGAAGTTCCTATCCTAAGCGCGACATGAGAAGGGATAGCGTTAAATTAACAATTTTCCTATTCGCAATTTAATTCAATGTTTTTTTAAAACGAAGTTCGGATAAAAACAATTCAAAATAAAATCCAAATCATGAACGCAACATTGGCATTAACTACGCAAAACGAGGATCCGATCGTAAGATCAACATATTAAAAACAACGCAAAACGAAGTACCCATCCTGATCGCAACATAGTAATTAGAAACACAAAACAAAGTACCCATACTGATCGCAGCATAGTAATTAGCAACGCAAAACGAAGTACCCATCCTGATCGCAACATAGTAATAAGCAACGCTAAATGAAGTACCAATCGTGATCGCAACATAGTGATTAGAAATGTAATACGAAGTACCTATACTGATCGCAGCATAGTAATTAGCAACGCCAAATGAAGTACCCATCCTGATCGCAATATAGTAATAAGCAACGCTAAATGAAGTTCCAATCCTAATCGCAGCATAGTAATAAGCAACGCAACATGAAGTACCCATCTTGATCGCAGCATAGTAATTAGCAACGCTCAATGAAGTGCAAATCCTGATCGCAACATAGTAATTAGCAACGCAATACGAAGTACCCATCTTGATCGCAGCATAGTAATTAGCAACGCAATACGAAGTACTCATCCTGATCGCAGCATAGTAATTAGCAACGCTAAATTAAGTACCAATCCTGATCGCAACATAGTAATTAGCAACGCAATACGAAGTACCCACCCTGATTGCAGCATAGTAATTAGCAACGCTAAATGAAGTACAAATCCTGATCGCAACATAGTAATTAGCAACGCAAAACGAAGTACCCATATTGATCGCAACATAGTAATTAACAACGCAATACGAAGTACCCATCCTTATCGCAGCATAGTCATTAGCAACGCAATACGAAGTACTCATCCTGATCGCAGCATAGTAATTAGCAACGCAATCCTAAGTACTCATCCTGATCGCAACATAGTAATAAGCAACGCAATACGAAGTACTCATCCTGATCGCAGCATAGTCATTAGCAACGCAATCCTAAGTACTCATCCTGATCGCAACATAGTAATTAGCAACGCAAAGGTAGGTACCCATCCTGACCGCAACATAGTTATTAGCAACGCTAAATGAAGTACCCATCCTGATAGTAACATACTGATAAGCAACGCAACATGAAGTACCAATCCTGCGCGCAATTAAGTAATACATAACGCAAAGTGGAGAATGAATGTAATTAAAATATACATTCGATAATAATGAAAAAGACATCTTAAAAAGAATATCAGACCCGATTCCAACCTGTGAAATTTAATTAATTTAACAGAGCCTTCCACTGATGCACTGTTTCTTCTCAGTTTGATATTACCTGATATATTGCTGTTATGCAAACTTTACGGAATGAACTGATTCATCTATGACGTTGTGTTTCCCTTTCGGACATTGTCGAATGATGGGCGATGTTAACTATATCGTATAACTGATTCATCAATTACCTCGTGTTGCGTCTTTCGTAATACTGCGAATTAATATAACATCATCCCATTCATGTTAAGGAAACAGAGCGAATCCGAAAATTCATCACTTTTGACCTTCAATTCTGACATTGGCCCGTCACCATGCCGCATAAATGTCATATTTAATATGTTTACTGACAAATCTATAACGTTTTAAATAGCCTTAATTCATTGTAATATCTATAAAAACTTGAATAAAAGTGTTGTCAGGCCAGGAATTCGAATCTGAATCAACTGTTGGCAAAAGACAATTCGCTACCATTTCGCCACGCAGCCTTACTATTTGTCGGAAGAAGCATAATCGCTATGCTTTAAATGAATGTAGAAGAAAGTAATAATGTTGACTGATTTTAATTTAGATAACTTAAGTGGTTCGAAAACGGATTCAGTTTTAATGCATTTTTAATTAAAATTTATTTACCATAATGGTTTTCCATTTTTATGTTGTTGTCCTATAAATTGTCATTCATTATTTTCATGTCACAACAAAATTGTGTAGACGTACCCACAGGAATGAAGCCCATAGTATTATATATATATATATATATATATATATATATATATATATATATATATATATAGAAACAAGGAGTGCAACATCTTTACTGTAAACCATGTAACCATATATATATATATATAAATTAATAATACTATGGGCTTCCCTCCTGTGGACGTAGCGAACTGTTTCTAATTTGCTACGTCCAACCGGTTTATGTAATTTCTTAAATAAAAACTTCTTTTTCGTTAACTTTATCATGCCGTCCTTCTAAAAATGTTCGTATTATTTCAGTGAATTATTAAGGTAAGCCTTCTTGTTGTTACAATAAATCTTTTTATCCTGCCTTTAAATCAGCCTGATAACCAGGTAATCTTATAACCCAAAAAATATAAGCCTTGTTGACCACGTGACCTCGAATATCCGTCAGTCCCGCTCCGATTACGGACTACTTTCTATTAATAAAATATAAAATACATGTAAAGTACTTCTTGTTTAAACATGTAAATATTGTTTTGTTTTGTGTGGATTTGTTTTTTGTTGACCGATAGTTTGTAAATAAAACATTCAAAAAAGCAAAACAATGTGTTAAATTGTACTATGTGTAACCGACTGTTTATCAAGCGCTTAAGCACTATGATCGCTGTAACCACTATACACATCGTCTGCTGTACATGTGCATAGCCAGTTGACATCAGCCTGATAACCAGGTAACCTAATAACCCAAAAGTTATTAGGCTAGTTGACCACGTGACCTCGAATATCCGTCAGTCGCCCTGTTTCACTGTGAAATGACGTCTTTTTTTGACGAAATGACGTCATTATACCAGCGAAATTCTCCGGTTAAATTATTTTACAATTTAAATGAACGGTGAAAAGGCATAAAATAAAAATAAAATGTGTTGGACTTGGTGGAATTTCATGATAAATAAAATAACAGGTTGGTGACGTGGATGGAGAATGGTTATCTGGCTCGTCGGAGGATCTTATCGGGTTCGCCTTCGGCTCAGCCGATAAATTTCTCCGCCTTGCCAGATAACCATTTTCCATCCACGTCATCAGCCTATTATTATCTATGTTCATTGTAAAACGTAACCTGTGAAACATCATAACGACTTGTTGTTCACAAGTATAATTAAGGCCTAAACAAATCTGAGCAGCGCGACTAAACAATAGACCGCGATATCAGACGATGAACAAATTGATTTCGCAATACGTTGCTTAACAATCCTTTTTTATTTCTGTGGATCTAGCTTTAGATATTAAATGAAGGTTTTTGTACAACACGTGTGCTATTTAAAAGATTAAAAACTGTAGATGAGTGGTTTAGTGCACGCTCTTTAAACCAGATATTGTATGGAATAATATGGATGACTGGTATTGAAAATTATCACAGTGTTATTATTTTAATTCTCTGGAACAAAAAATACAGTTTCCAAAATGCTTGAAATGGATGTTTGTCTTCTAGAAGACTATTTTGTCTAACGTCAAAGATATGTTTATATTTTGTTTCGAATGATGCTATTCAAAAATGCCAACAATGCTTCAACATAATGAAACAGTTAATACAGCTGAAACTGTCTTGACTTTAACGAGCGTCAGTTCTTCGTGCATCAGGTTTCTTAGTGATCTTCCGTTTGCAATAGCAAAGGCAGTGCCGCTCTTTATTAACACGGTAGCGTTCTACGCCGTTCACCGAGCAAAGCGCACCCCGAGATTGTGCAGGTTTTATTCGCGTTTTTTAATATTTTGTCATGTGCTGACATCGCTGTGTTTCATGATTGAACAACGTTTATACAATGCTACATTCAGAAGCTTATTTCAGGCGGCAACTGGAATATTAATTCCGGTCAAATGGCCCTAATGAGTCTAGACCGCCTTATTCTGTCTGCCGACAATAGGATCTACATCCGCTATATTACATACATCAGGGCAAGAAATGTATCTCTCTTCATTTGGATCATGTTCGCTTCGTATATTTCTACAATCAACAGTTATTTCTGTGACCCCTTTTCCTACGAATGGTCGGATTCTTGTATTACGCACTTGATGTACCAAGCCGGCGCCATTTGGTTTATTGTGATTGGTGTTTCATACACAGCTTTTTATAATATTCAGAATTAAAACAATAAGAACAATTAACGGTGGACAAGGCCGAGTTCAAGAACTGTTAGGAAGATCTGGGCGATCAACTGCGTTAGTTTGGTCTTACATAACATCAATTACATTGTCAATAATGCTGGTGGTCATTGTTTTTGTGATCAGATCTATTACAAACGATCATATTCAAGCAAAAATCATTGTAAACTTGTTTCATTTGAGCAACGCCTCGGCTGATCCGTGCTTGTAACTGTTCTGGTTCCGACAATGCAAGATGGAGGTTCTAAAACTGATCTCTATAAGTTTGCCGAGGTTGAAACCACGCGTTGAAAGAATTGAAAGAATGCGGATAGAAATATTTAATATAGTAACATATAAACCTGCTCAACAAAATTAAATCATCTGCCAGTATGTGAATCGATGATGTATATGACGAAATAATTACATATATTTAAAAAACTTAGCTGTAAAGTAATATAAATCAATTCCCGATAAGTAAACGCATGTTTTTGTTATCCTCAATCTACAATGGCAAGAAGCGAATATAAATTTCATTGACTTATTACAAAAGGCCATTACAACATGAATTAAACATTCGAGGCAAGAAATTATCCATGTGTGAGCTAATGTAATATTAATGTTCTGTTTTGTAATGTTACAACAACGAAATGTGTATAAACATCTAAAAGTCGTAAATAATGAGATATTGTAATATAAAAAGTTCAACAGTTTTCTGTTCCGCCATTGTCATTCGCGTATTGATAGAACATAGACGTACATAAAAACTAGATTACAATTAAAATGTAAATCAGGAAAGTGAAGTAATAAGTAACAGTGTGCCAGATTTTTGTAATTCTGAAGTAGAAGATTTATGTGTAAATAATGATTTTAAATTAGATAAATCTGCATTTCCTGAACTGGACATACCTTTATCTGTTGAAGAAGTTAACAATGCAATAAAACACATAAAATGAAATAAATCGCTTGGTAGTGTTTGCATTTTGAACGAACAATTAATTGAATGCATCGGTAATTTATCTTTGTGGGACTTGTTTGACGGTATTTTTATATCGGGCATTTTTGTCGATTAATGGACATAAGGGGTCATAATTCCTTTGCATAAACGGTGCTGTTAATGATGTTAAGAACTAAAAAGGGACCACTTAAGTTATATGCTTTTCTACTACGATTTTCAACAAGAGCATTGGAACTATTATTTTGGATGCGCAATTCGGATTTAGAAATATTGATGATGCTGTTTTTGTATCAATGTCTATTGTGTACAATTATTTAAATAACAATAAACGTTTATATGTAACATACGTTGATATGTTACATTTTATAAATAGTTTATACCGCAATGCATTATGGGTGAAAAATTTTAAATCCGGCATTCAAGGCAAATTGCTTAGAATAGTGGAGGATATGTATGCAAATATTAAGTCACGTGTTATGCGGTTGGATAGAGGCAAGGGCAGGTAATGTTGCCGATTGTGTTTTCTTTATTTGTTGAAGACCTTGAACTTAAGCTACCAGATAACATTAACTCTGTTTTGAATATAGATGATATTGTGTTGATTGTATTATTATTTGCTGATGACATGGTTATTTTAGGCAAGTCACACGCTGAAATACAAGCACATTAAGATAATTTATATTTATATCGCAATTCTTTGGTGACTTAATGTTAACACGACGAAAAAAATGGCGTTTTAGAAGAGGGGTGGATTAAAATAAAATAATAATTTGGCATTCAATGGTAATGTCATTGAAGTGGTTGATAACTTTACCTATTTAGGAACGGTGTTGAAATATTCGGCAAATTTTTTATTAAACCAGGAACATGTGGTCGGTAAAGCCATTGAGGCAATGAGTACATTATTGTTTAAATGAAATGATTTGACATTAAACCAAAAATGTTGTGTGAATTGTTTGACTCTTGTGTATGTTCTATATTAATTTATGCTTCCGAAGTATCTGGTTTCACAAAGTCAGATGATATTGAGCGCATTCATTTAAAGTTTGCAAACGATTGCTACAGGTTAAGATAAATACCTGTTATGTTACTTTTTATGGTGACTAAGATAGATATCCATTGTATATAAACAGGTTTGTGAAAATTCGTATATATTGGTTCAAAACTATTTTCAATAAAACTATCATAATGAAAATAGTTTATAAACAAGATTTCACCGATTGTAATTAAAGTTATACAAATCGGGGTTCAAATGTCAAGCAAATCCTAAATAAATTTGGATTTGGTTATGTATTGGAAATCCAAACGTTGTGCAAATTAATGGTTTTATTAGCAAGTATAAATGTAGATTTGTTGAAAACTTAAAACAAGAATGGCATGTTTATATGAATAATAATACAGTATAAGATATGTATAAACTTTTCAAAACCTCTTTGAACTACGAAGAATATTTAGATTTACATGTACTTCCTAGACGACTGTGCTTATTTGTTTGTAATTTTAAGAGTCTCTGCACACCCGTTGAGAATGCATACAGGCAGATACGCTCAAAATAACATTCCACGAAATGAACTTCATTGTCATCCGAAATGACTCAGGTTATACGGTCCAAAAGGCCATAGGTTAACGGCGTTACGCTGTTAGAACAGGCAATGGTATTACAATCATACTGATTGGTTTTGGGTGAGCCTCTTTAATAGATAGTCTGGCTCAAACATCTATAAATAAACAGATAGATAAAAGAAGAAAACGTATTAAGCTACGGATTCACGATCTTCTCGATTACTTATTAAAAAGAATGAAAGAAAAACAACTATTTAGGTCTTGAACTCAATACAGTATTGAAATATTGGTTATAAATATTTATTTTATTCAATGAATTTGGAACATTTTTAGATTAAATATAACACGTACTGAAGTGAATCTTGTTACCACGTGCTTTTTTTGTCATACCTGTGAAAAGAACAATAGATTCATAATTTCCACAACACTAGGGATTTGTTTATAAATAAATTATATTTAAGTATGCAATACCACAAGTAGTAACAATTAAAACAAAATTCGATAAAAGGATAATAATTCACCAGAATGAAAATATAGAATTCAATGCTCAATATTTGTAAATACCAAAATATAATTTGCGTTGTGTTTTGTTTTCGCTGATGTCATTATTATCACTGTAACACTGTATGCAATCTTATATTGAATTATTTTATTGTATCAATATATCGCTGCATTCTGCGTAATGCCTTCACATTATTACATGTGTAAGTGTACCTTTTCGTAAACTATCACCGTCATGTTGACGCTTACTATAGTCATTTGCAAACACTTACTGTAACACTGTATATATTGCATTATTTTATTGTATCACAATATTGCTGCATTATGCGTAATGCTTTCACATTATTATATTTGTAAGTGTACCTTATCGAAAACTATCATCGTAATGTTGACGCTACGCTTACTATAGTCATTTGCAAACACTTACTGTAACCCAGTATACAATTTTATATCGCATTTTTTATTGTAACATTATATTGCTGCATTGTGCGTAATGCTTTCACATTATTATATCTGCAAGTGTATCTTTTTGTAAACTATCATCGTTATGTTGACCTTACTATAGTAATTTGCAGACACTTATTCTTGTTATGTTCACGTGTATTATTTATAATTGTTATGGTTCCCATTTTTATTGTCAATCCTTGGTGACTATTCATTTGCATATTTATACACCCAACACAGCTTCAAATATCATGAAAATGATACCAAACTTACCACCATCCTCTATCGTTTTCTTCCTTCCTTTCCCATCTTCTTATCTCTCTCATACCTCAAGCTCCTATTCGCAGCAGTTCTGTAGCAAAAGGCTTTTTCAAATCTTTTCTTTAACCCTGTCGCATTGTTGTATTTCTGTCAAATGCAACCAACGTATTATGTCAGCGTTTCTGGCTTATCTCGTATTTATTGGAACATATTATCATGTCGTACATTAAACAGAGACCAGTAAACGCTGTCATGGTTGCATATAGATCACCAGCTATTTTCTCACTATTCATACACTTGTTATACTCATGCCAATTATGGCTTAATGTAACAAGCCTTTTTTCACTACAAATTAATGTACGCATGTGTACAAACATATCTCTGATAATTGAACGCCCATGCAAACGTGTCCTGATAGGAAAAAACATACATACTGACATTCTTTATCTCAAAACGCTCCTACATTGTTTCTTGTGTGTCGTTCTTTGTTGTTGGATCTCGATAGTCTTAATACGAACAGGTGATATTAATCCAAACCCAGGACCTATTTTGTCTGATCAATCTGTTGATACAGATGCAAGCAGTTCCTCTTCTACTCTTTATTCCTCATCTGCAAGTCACATAAGTTTTGTTGATTACAATATACAAAGTCTAATGCATAAAGAAGATCTTCTTTACACAGGTTTACGCGACATTGATGTAATTGGGTTTACTGAAACATGGCTATATAGCTCTATTCCATCTACTGATCTCCTCTTTGACGGCTTCCACCAACCGATTTGTAAGGATCGCCCATCAGATTCTCATGGTGGCGTAGCTATTTATGTTAATGAAAGTATTGTTTTCAAACGCAGACACGATCTTGAAGTAAATAATGAAGAATGTATATGGATTGGAGTTTTTCCCTCAAAACATAAATCCATTCTTGTTGGCGTGTTTTATAGGCCGCCTAGTGCGGATAGGTCATATTTGCTTTCCATTGAAGATTCTATAGGGCTAGCCAGAGATACACAAATAAATGATATTATTATTACAGATTATTTTAACATTAATGCTCTGAAAGACTCGTCGGCACAGAAAATAAATGATTTATGTCAACAACATGACTTAACGCAACTTATTGACGAACCAACACATTTTACTGAACACACATCGTCTATAATTGACTTAATTTTTGTAAGCAATCAGAATAATGTACTAATTTATGGAACAGGCGAACCCTTTTTAGATCAAACTGTTCGGTACCACTGCCCTGTTTTTATAACATTAAAATTTACAAAACCCAGATGTCAAACGTTTTATCGACACATCAGGCGTTACGATATTGGAGATTTTCCAAAACTACGACAATTAATGACGGATACTAATTGGGGTCTTCTAAAATGCGAAAATATAGATATATACGCAGAAAATATTACTAAAACAGTATTACACATTTCAAGCACATGTATTCCGAACAAAAATGTTTGTATCCGTTCTCGTGATATTCCATGGATAAATAACATAAAGAAATAAATTTGAAAACGGAAACGCTTATTCCAAAAAGCAAAACAATCCAATAGTGATATACACTGGTCTAATTTCCGTCATGTAAGGAATGAGGTTGTATTACTTTTACGCAAATCGAAATTAGAATATTTTAACAATATTTTACAGAAACTAAAGTCATCCGACCTTTGCGCTAAAGACTGGTGGAAAACTCTTCGAACATTTATTCCTACGAAATCAAATAACACAATTCCACCTCTTTACGATGACCAAACTAATATCTTTGTAGTGGATGACATTAGCAAAGCTGATATGCTAAACCAGTACTTTGCTAGCCACTGTTCCATTGATGAAAGCAACCACGAACTTTCAACTATGCAACATACAAACGTTAACAGTCTTCAATCTATCCATGTAACACAGGAGGAGATCGTTGACTTAATTAAATGTTTTAAGATAGGAAAAGCGTCCGGTCCTGATGAAATAGATAATCGTATCCTCAAAGAAGCAGTGCATCAATTAAGTGACCCCTTGTGTGATTTGTTAAACTCTTTTCTTATTTCTTGCAAAATGCCTTCTTGTTGGAAAATCGCAAATGTGTGTCTGATTTTCATTAAAGGCGACCCATCCTTAACGTCTAATTATCGACCAATACCACTTCTTAACACTATCGAGAAGGTCTTTGAGAGAATATTACATAAACACATATTTAACTTTCTTCGTTCGAATTCATTCTTTGCACCAACTCAATCTGGATTTTTGCCAGGCGACTTGACTGTCAATCAGCTAACTTATATTTATAATACTTTTTGCAGAGCCTTAGACAATGGCCTTGAGGTCAGAGTTGTATTTTTTTTATATAAGTAAAGCTTTCGATAAAGTATGGCATAAAGGTGTATTATTCAAACTACAACAAGCAGGGATTCGAGTAAATCTATTATATTTTCTGTCTAATTATCTTTCTGATCGTAAACAATAAGTAATATTACCGGGAGCGCATTCAACCCCTATCGAAATTCTCTTCGGTGTCCCTTAAGGCTCTATTCTAGGGTCACTTATGTTTCTAGTGTATATTAATGATATTATCGCCGACATACAAGCACACATTCATTTGTTCGCTGATGATACCAGTCTATTCATGGTAGTTAATTCGCCAAACGAAACTGCAGCCGTACTGCAGTCAGACATTGATAAAATATCTAGCTGGGCTGACAAATGGATGGTATGTTTTAACCCATCAACATCCGAATCAATGCTTATATCCTGCAAAATAAATAAATCATCCCATCCCTCGTTGAATATGCAGAACGTTAATATACCCACTGTTGATGTACATAAACATTTAGGTGTCTTTATATCAAATAACTGTACTTGGCATGCGCATATATCTTTCATAAAGGAAAAGACATGGACAAGAATTAATATAATGCTTAAATTAAAAATGATGCTTGATCGAAAGACTCTCGAGAAAATATATGTTTCGTTTATAAGACCAATCCTGGAGTACACAGACGCTGTATTCGATAATTGTACGCAATATGAAAAAGATGAACTTGACAAAATCCAAACAGAAGCAGCGCGAATAGCATCGGAATGCACGCGTTTAGTCTCACGAGAGGATCTGTATAATGAGCTAGGATGGGAAACTATCAGTCAACGAAGACGCAAACATAAATTAATCTTAATGTATAAAATGCACTCTAGCAATGTACCAATCTAGTTACAATATCTTTTACCCGCAACAGTTGGATCGCGTAGCAATTGCTTATTAAGAAATGCGTTCAATCTCCAAACAATCCAAGCACGATCATCACTGTATTCGAATTCGTTCTTACCATCAACTGTATCTGAATGCAATGATCTCTCCGATTACGTAAAAAACGCTGAATCGATATATTCCTTTAAAAGGCGTATTAACACAGATCGACCGATTCCAAATCCATTATTTTCCTACGGCGAAGGGCGCCCTCAAATGTTACACGCGCGCCTGAGAACAAAATGTTGCGCCTTAAATGACCATCTCTTCAGACGCAAAATTATCTCCTCTCCGTTATGTATATGCGGACTTCACGAAACGACGTCACATTATTTTCTTGAATGCGCTCAGTATGAACATATTCGCGGTGAACTTATACACTCAATATCCATGTATTACTTCCTCTGCATTGAAACTATTTTATATGGAGACACCACTCGTGACTACTTAATTAATACTAAAATAGCCATTGCAGTTCATAAATTTATTACAAAGAGTAAGCGATTTGATTCGTAATTTGCTACAGAACGCCTCTTAATCCCCTTTTCTCACCTTTCATTCAACAAGCCTTTAAAAACCTCTATTTTTCTTCCCAAACCTGTGCTACTCTCTCTCCTACATTGTTCACATGTCAATCCGTTGTTTGTGTTTTCACACATGAAACTCTATTCACGGAGTTTCTCTTTCTTTTAATATTATGCTATTATTGTTTGAATTGTTTACATCCAATTATGTTCGTTTGACAACATGAAACTATTATTGTATAGGGAGAAGAACTCTATAAGACCGTGTCTTTCGTTCCTATCCCATTCGAACATGTACGTATTATAAACATTGTTGTAATTCTATGTAAACAAATGTGCATTGTTTGAAATAAATATTTTTAAACTAAATAGTAACAAACCATACTGACTCATTTATTCATGTTTTATTAATTTATTTTATTTATTATTTTTTTCTTTTTATTTACTTGTTTATCTACTTATTTATTTAGCTATTCATTCATTAAGTCATCCGTTAATCCGTCCGTTTGTTCCTTCCTGCGTTTTTGCATTTGTGCGTTTGTTGATTGGTTTGTTCGTTCGTGTTTTTGTTTGTTCTTTGGTTTGTTTGTTTGTTCGTGTGCTTGTTAGTTCGTTTATTTTTAATGTTGAGGTTGTTTTGTTTTTTTGTTTGTTCGTTCGTTAGTTCGTGATTTCGTTCCTTCGTTTGTTCGTTCGTTCGTTCTTTTAATTTTCTTCAATTTAATTAATTAATTATTTAATTCATTCATTCATCAATCCATCCATCCAACTAATTAATTAATTTATTTGTTTTGTGTTGAACTTTCAACCTCTTTTTCAATTGATTAAACATATTTAGTTTCTTTTTAAATATACGTGTGTAAAGAAAAGTACAAAATAAAAGATAAGTATAAAAAACGTTCCGAATTGAAATACCATCAATAACTTAACATATATATTTAGTAGAAACGCGCTAAAACCATTCTGGTCATTCATAAGATGCTTAATAAATATTAAATTGATACAATTATTTGCCATAATGTATGTCAATGTGCATGTGTGTACATACAAAACCTATTCTTATGTAAAAGACTTCTGGGAAATACCATAGGTAAAGTACCATGGGTGCTTTTCACAGTAAAATACAAGTTAAAACCCTCAAAGACGAGAACATATTTCAGGGCACGTTATGAAATAAATTAATAATTTATTTGTAAATTTGGTTTCTATTACAGAACATAGTACATGTGAAAAAAAATTGCTAGCGAAACATCTAAGGGGAAAGAGACGCAAGTATATCATATTCCTTTATAAAATACGGGTTTTAGTCTGAAATTATCTATTGACCTTTAAGTAACAAATTGACTGCTTCCATGTGATGCGAAATAACTGATTTATTATTTACTTAATTGTATTTGTCGTCCTCAGTTAACTCGAGGTGTTGCTTTTTTTACTCTTCAAAACAAATACTCTTCGACTTTAATGTCATTTATACTCTTCAGTTTTAAAGTTAACGGCGCTATTTTCAGACTCTTGAAACGAGAATCAAAATTGAATTCTATATGTTTTTGCCTATGCTTTCTAAACAAAAATGTTACCACAATAAAACAGCGGAAGTCTACACTGTGTATTAGCAATGGTGATCCATATCTTTTCCTTTTGAGTGTTAAGTTATCTCATATATATATCACACATCGGCTTGTTCCCTAATAATTTAGTATGACTTAAATTTTCTGTAGTAAAGTATTGTGGTTATATTTTTCATTTAGAAAACGCAATGAGTCATAAATGTGTGATTAGACTGTGTGGAAAGACAAATGCGTTTTAATGAAATACTTAAATACCATATAGTTCAATCGCTAAAAACAGACGTATGTTAGATACATATTATGCCATGTGAGGACGCATATAATAGGACGTAATGTAGTATACATTATATGTAAGCACATAAGTGCGCAGTTTGAGTATGCGTTTATACTTGATATTTCCTACGGGAGTTTTTTTCCGCAAATACGGTAAAAAGTGTATAAAAGAGCACGGCAAATGTGAAATGTGCTATTTATTGATTTATAAATTGTACCAGCGTGGCTTCAAAATGTCAAACGTAAATATGTAATACACTACATAAAACATTTAATGTGGTTGATTAGCAACTTGAACCTGATAAAAAATCTATAATTTTTGTAGAAACCTTTCATTTCAACCTTTATTTTCACAATCGGGATATACGCCGAGTATCTTGAAAAAGCTATTTCTTGCTACCATTATCGTAGTTTCATAAAACATGAATGCACACATGTAACAGAGTCAAGTACTTGGGTATATTATCAACTATTTTAACAATGTATGTTATTTCATATTAAATCAGACTAAATTTAATTACTATATTTTTAATAAAAATTCTAACAAGGAAGGGGTCAAACAAATAAGATGTGGCATTTGTTTTCTCAGTCTTGTATCGTGTAACTATAGAAATAACAGTTATCACCATTATTAAAAGCGACTTTTTCACATTAAGGATCTAATTAAAAGGAAATTGTAGCATGAAACACCGACAACAATTACACTGTTGGTGTGAGATGTCATAAAGTACCCAAATGCACCCTTCCTGCTGTTACGTGACGGTAATATCAATCGATTTTCAAAACTTCATTAAACATTAATTTGATTGAAACGTGGTCGAATTAACATAACATAAGATTAACATAATGTGCATCTAATATAATGTACACATAATTATCAAAATAGAAATAAAATCAATAAAAAATAAAATTAAAAATGATGTTGTTGTTGATGATGATTATGATGACGGTGATGATGATGATGATGATGATGATGATGATGATGATGATGATGATGATGATGATGATGATGATGATGATGATGATGTTTTCATAATAACATGGTTTATATATACTCACATAGCACGAACGAACGAACGAACCAAAGAACGAACCAAATAACAAACCTTTTTAAAGATTTCGATTAATAATAATCTGTTAATGAACCGCTATTTTATATTTCTCTTAGTCAAGAGGGATATTTCGCGAATATTATTTGAATATATGACAATTATTTAGAAAATTGTCATTCAACCAAAATGTGAACAAGTCCCTTTTAATGAATGTAGAATAATGTAATAATGTTGAATAATTTCTATTTAGATACGGATGGAGTTTTGACTGTAGTTTAATTAAACTTTATTAACAAAATGAATATTAATTTTTATTTTTGTGTCGTGGTTTTAAATATAAATTTGGATGTATATTTTTATCGCACAACAAAACTGTGTACAATTTAGACCGAACATTTTCTAATTTGCTACGTGTAGCTGTTTTAGATAATTTGTTAAATAAAACTTTCTTACTCGCAATCTTTATCATGACATCCTTCTATAAGTGTTCGTTTTATTTCAGTAGTTGATTGAACTCATGGGATCGACCCCCCTCCCCTCAAAATAATTTTTTATATTTTTTTCTCCTAATAATTACATACTGGTTCATAAAAATGTGAAATATATAATTAAGGTTATCCCACCTGTTGTCACAATCTGTGTTTATTGTATATCGTTGCCTGTGGAACATAATTTAGACTTGTGTTCTGTTCATAATTATATTTATCGCCTTAAAAAATCTGAGAAAAAAAACAACAGTTATTTCTGTGACCCCTTTTTTCTAGGAATGGTCGGATTCTTGTATTACGCACTTGATGTACCAAGCCGGCGCCATTTGGTTTATTGTGATTGCTGTTTCATACACAGCTTACATATTTATAATAATAATAATAATTATAATAATAATACTACTAATAATAATAATATTTATTATTATTAAGAAATAATTTTATTTGTGTTTAACTCAACATTTATAATGGTTATTTATTCACCGTTTGATATGAAATGAATATACTGTGTTTTTATCTGTTGACGCCGATTGTTGTTGATATTTTCAGTGTATTATGTAATGATCATGAAATGTGCTTTTTATTTGCTGTTTCCTCTGTTGTTTGTCTATATATAGTTGAGTATGAATACTCAATTCAGTGTGTACATTAACACACAACACTCTCACGAGTAATTTATTATTATCTTTTTTACGGAATTTTTTCGCGCATGTATAAATGTTTTATATTGATCACGATGAGCTGTTTAATGCTTCAGTTAATAAAATATTTGTTCTGTTCTGTTCTGTTCTGTTTATTAAAACCATGAGAAAAATAAACGGCGGACCAGGCCGAGTTTAAGAACTGTTAGGAAGATCTGGGCGATCAACTGTGTTAGATTTGTCTTACATTATATCAATAACACTGTCAATAGTGCTAGTGGTCATTGTTTTGTCATTATATCTATTACAAAAAAATCGTATTCAAGCGAAGATCTTTGCTAACCTCTTTCATTTGAGCAACGCCTCGGCTGATCCGTGCTTGTACGTGTTCTGGTTCCGACAATCCAAGATGGAGGTTCTACAACTGATCCCCATCTGTATGCCGAGGTTTAAACCACGTGTTGACAGAATGCGGATATAAATATTCAACATAGTAACATATGAACCTTCCCAACAAAATTGAATTATCTGCCAGTATGCGTATCAATGAAAGAACTTCATAAATTTAAAATAAAACTTAGCTGAAAAGTTATATATAAAAATTCGCGATGAGAAAACGCGAATATGCATTTCAAAGACCTATTAAAAAGTCCATTACTACAGGACTAGAACCTTCAATAAATACATTATTCACGTGTGGGCAAATGCAATACATGTATTAAGATTGGTCGGTTGATTACAAGATACTGTTCTGTTATGTTTCGTCCGATACCGTTATTCTCGAGATAACGTTACGTCACATATTTTACAAAAATAACAGCACGTGCGAAATTTGTATTGTCCGAAAACTACGCCATTTTTGTTGGACCTCGTCTTTCTAAGAAAATACAGAAGAAAAGATGCGTCATTAGCAGGTATAATGCTGAAAATAATCATATTTATACTTAATTATAACAAACAATATGTAAATTCGTACCCTTTGAACCAAATTTACTTTAAAATCCGATTGGGAATTATGTTGTCGTGTGTTTACACAAAAGGGAAGTAACTCACAAAATAGGGCAGTATTTTTAGGCGCTTAAAAGTATAGGTAATGTCAGGAAGTCTACGCTAAACCATGTTCACTTATGTGCATAAAAATTAATTAAAATCCAATTTTTAAATTTAAACCTTTTATTTGTTGCACTGAAATATCACTGAAATCCGTTTCCTTGAGGTGTTGTCAAATCATTTCCGGGTATTACCGGAACATAGTGCAGATCTAATGGACAAACATATTGTGTTATGTCTGAGCCACGAATGGCAATTTAAGTAAAATAGTTTCACATTATTTCAACTGAATTGTGTGCTAGAAAAAAAACTGTCGAGTCCGTGCCATTCAGCGAACCAGATTGTTGAGTTTATGAGCAGATATTTATAACTTCAATTAAAGGGGATCGAACATCAAATCTATTGATCGAAAATTCAGCATGCGCCATACGAGCTTCTAATGAAACACATTTAAGAATTTAGGTAGCATTAATTTTGCCTTTCAGCCCTTCCCCCAAACGTACAATGCTGGAAAACGAAAGTACAATCCAGAAAGCCTGCTTCTTGCTTACAATGCAGTTAAAGAAAAGGGTGTCCGACTCAGACCACTCAGACACCAGCAAGATCACGCCTAGCAGTCCACTACCATCCACGAGTGGTCTTCAAATAAATCGACCCGATGTTGCCATGGAGACGGCCACCGATGATCATGAGCTGGAGGACACAGTACCGTGCTGCTTTGCAAGCAGATTACACATCCAGACTTAAGTCTCCATCCACATTTGAAGATCGTCAACTGGGCACAGTGTGATAAATGCGACGGTTGGGTACATCTAGCTTTCTGCACAACCGTACGTGTCGGCAGACGTCAGTCGGAGTTCGTGTGCCCAATATGCGAGGATAAACAAACAAATCAGCAAAAAATTCACATTAAAGTTTTATTTATGTTTTAAATCTCGTTATCATATCTGTTACTGTTACTGCTTGAAACCTTTTTACATTATACAATTTAATAGATTAACGAGATTTTCAAGTACATACGTTGAATACATTTGAAATTGAGTTTTAACAACTGGATTAACTTTCAGGAGCCGACCCGTAGCGAGTGAGTCATTGTTTGTGACGTCAGCATTTGGCCAATGAAAAGAACGGTATCGAGAGAAGCGCTTGCTGTACGCAGATCGTCACGGTCGAGTACAGTCAGGTAGAGGTAACATATTTTAACGTTGATGTTGATGTTATTTTGGTTTTTGAATTAAAGTTGAATGTTTTCCCATATTTTGTTGCGATTTAATAACTTGTGAGTTGAAACTATAGCTCAAAGCATCCATTGTAATGTCTAAGAGGAATGGTATCTAAAGAACAGAGCATAATGCTATTTGAATGAAATATGTAAAAATTTGTAAAACTTGAAAAGTCT